>NW_004567116.1:11293731-11299128 GCF_000260355.1 Condylura cristata | reverse complement strand
CATGTGGATCTCCTTCGGGGCAGGCGGGGATCGAACTCATGCGGAAGTGGCTTAAGCTTCTTAGTGCTGTGCTTTAACCCGCTGTGCCACCAGGAAGGGCCAAGAGGCTTAGACTTTAATTCATCCTTGAAGCAGTTCTCAGCATGGGAAGAAAAGAGCAGGAGTACATTCCAAGGTCAGGGGAAGGAACAAGGAGAATCCACTGGCCCCACCCAGTTGTGCATCAACTGCACATCTCAGTGACCTCTTAAGACTCTCCAGCCCTCAAGCCTGACGCTTAGAATTTTACAGTTTTACCCTCTTCTGCAGTGTGGAGATGTATCTGGAGGCAGTTGTGACCAACTGTTTTTGTTTTCCTGAAAAAATTCTTGGGATTACTTTAGAGTTGGGAAGGAATTCATTGGAGAAACAGGGCTTGTAGTTAGAATTCTTGAAAAGTACCTTGAAATCCCTCGGGCAAATGAGAACAGTCAGAATTGCCCCCCAGAAATATCCCCAAGATCAAAAGCTCACAAAAGGGATAGGAGATAGGTTATAAACTAGTTAATCTATTTTTAAAAACTAAACTTAAAGCCTATATAAGAGACCCTTTCTCCTATAACACTTGTAGTAGCTGCAGACTCCACCCTAGGGAGCTCCATCTCAGCTGCTGCCCGGGAACACTAAACTACCTTTTCAGCCAGAAAAAAAAAAGAAAAAAAAAACTAGTTAATCTAGCACTTGTCTGAAAGTCTAGCTTCTGCTCTTGCAAATATGACTGGGTTCATTATAAAGGCGCTAATGATACTTTTGATCCTCAGTAATAACAATAGCTTCTATTATAGGAGAAGCCTGTCTCCTCCAGCCAGCATATAATCCTCACTTAATCTTCATTCTAACCATTTGAAATTGTACTATTTTATTATTATTTACAAAATGAGAAAACTCAAATTCCCATGTGTCTCATTACTATTTCAAGGAGATCCAGCTCCTAGATAACAGCGCCTGTACTAGAATTTAGGTCTGTCTTCTCCAATACCGTTCCCCTGCATGGTTACTCCATATTATCTCCTGTTTACTGTCTGTAACAAGCAAATATTCCAATAATCAAAAATCATGTATGCAATACACTATTTTGAAGTCCTCCATCCTCTCCAAGTTTCAGAAGTGTTTAGGATAGACTCAAGTATAAAATATAACTCAAGATAATTATTCTCCAAGTTACCAAATCGAGGTCTAGACCGACCAATATCAATTTAGCTTTGCTTTATGGAAGAATCGAAGCAAGGGTCTTTATAGTCCATAAATCCAAATGGTATTTGTCTTATAAAAGTCCAAAAGATTATACGGGAAAGTGCCAAAGCTTTACAACCCACATCAGATAAATAACTACAAAACTTCAAACTTCTCAACAGGGAAGAAAAAAACAACAAAACAAAACCCGACAAGTGAGAATCAGTAGCAAAGTAGGTCTTGAACCCTGGAAACTCACCCATTAAGATGCCTCACTGGTGACTGGAAAGATCCTGCAATCACCGAGGCAGATGCGTGAGCGAGGAGATCGCTTCCAAACTCCTGACTAATAGCTGATAAACTACACCTGTACTGAAACTAAACAGAGACCATTTGCAGTAAGGAAAATCAAACTCTGAGACTCTAGCTCAGTGAAGGTTCTACTATGACCAGGGTTACAACTATACATATATACACAGAAAATAAAGCTATGGTAAGTGATTACAGGAAGTTAGGGAGAATCGGGAGAATCCTTTCATTTAAAAAAAAAAAAGTGGTAGTTTACACAGTATTATACAAAAGTATGCAGGCTTTGCAGTCAAACAGACCTAACATCTCATCCCATTCTTCCTAATAATAATAATTACAATTATTGCTAAGATGTATTAATTTCTTAGGGCATATCAAGCACTATAGTAAGTATTTTACTTATATTCTCAGAAAAGTCACATAAGCAGTGAATGATTCTAATCTAGATGTGTCCGACTTTAAAACCTATTCTTGGGCCCTCCCTGGTAGTGCAGCGAGTTAAAGTGTAGCACTACAAGCTCGATTCTCGACCAGGGAGGTGACCCACATGGCGTGGAAGATTTCTGTCCTGCCGCTGCTTCTCTCAGCAGTGTAATTTGTCAGTCTGCCTATTCTGCTCCCCACTCTGTCTCTGATGAATCCTCTCACCACCCCTGCACTGCTGGCCTGCACCCCAGTTCTGTATGCATAAATAAATAAATCTTTTAAAAAATAATTTAAAAAATAAAATCTCTTTTTCACACCAGAAGCACCAGAAACCCGGGATCTCTTAACATTTCTAGAAAGCTTGATTTCCTTCCTCTCTATACTTCTTATACATCCTATATTTAACCAAGTGTGCTTACTAGATGTGAAAACTGGGGAAATTGCTAATTGCCAATTGCCTAAAATCGCCGCTCAACTTCTTCAACTTCAAACTATAGAAAAGGTTGTTGCCTCATTGACCCATGATAAGGCTTATCCCATGGGGAAATTGTAATGCAACCCATATAATGCAACTGTACTCAGTAATAACATAAAACGCAGAAACTAAAGCTCAGCCCTTGTCCTCAAAATGCTTACCATCTATTTCACATTACCCATAATGCAGAGAAATATTCTAGCATGACTATCCATGCCTTGACATCACATTAGTGCAAAATTCTGGGCTAGATGACATACCAATTTGATCCTATGTGACATTTACTTTGTCTCTAGGTCTTTACCTACATAGTGCCCACCCCTGATCAGGTACCTATCTCTTAAGGAAGAGATCTTCTAAAATGATGCCCTGAGACTTAGTATCAATTCAGTAAACTCCTCCTGGCAAAATAGATCCTGCTTGGACTTTGAAATGGTTATAACAGAAGTTTTAAAATGCAATATGTTGTCATTCTTGTGAATAAAGAGTCACAACCCATTTGTTACCAATAATGATCATCAAATGCTTTCTTGATAAATCTGGAACTTGGTTATCGCATCTAAAATATTACCATTCAGTTCGCTGAGGGTGATCCAATATAGATATCATGAAAAAAAAAAAATAGGTTGAGAATTATTGATCTTTTGGGGGAAAAAAATGAGAGGAATTTTTATCCTAAACTAGGGTATACATAATGTCACTGTGTATCTTCTAATACCTCAACTCAGATGATCACATCATTCAATTAACTATGTATCTGGGCTACACAGCCTATCTCAACTATTACTCTCACACCACCTTCCCTCTCATACCTGCTGTACTTCTAGGTTTTCTTCACAAATTCTCAACAACTATTTATTATATCCAGTTTCTATATAATTACAAAATAAACTCTTTTACTGCTTCCAATATTCTCAAACCAATGTTCAATACTCTCTAGTTCCTGTAAAAAAAAAATTCATTCTAAAATGCATTATCTTCAGTCATCCACCCAAATATGTATTAAGAATCTAATGGTTGTTGGGTCCTCCACTAAAAATTTACAAATTACAGAGATGGATTAAATGAAGACCCTCCCTGCCTGCTCAGAGTTTATAATCCAGTCTTGAGAATGAGACATATTCAGCAGTATCAAGCTATGCACCACAGGAAAAGTAGTGAAGCATAGTGGTTAAAACTTTCAGCTCTGAATTTGGATAGCTTGGAGGTGAATTCTGGCTCTGGCACTTAACAAAGGAGTTACTGAGAAGAAGGGGCAGTGACAGCTGTCACTCTACAGTGAGAATGGGATTAGAGTGGCATGAGTAGGTATGAGTGGGGTGTTGGAGAGGTAAGGGTTGCTGAGCACAGTGATGAGCGTGGTGGGTGACAGCGAAAGAGAATGTATATATGGTGCCAAGTTCCAAGCAGGAAGGGACTCGTTCCAGTTAAGGTTATCAAGCAAGACCTTTTGGAAAGTGCGGCATTCCTGCATGGTTTAGAAGAATGAGTAATTAGGGATATATGGAGAAAGACCAAAAAGACGGGCATTATAGGCAAAAAGAAAAAAAATCACAGATAAAAGCAATATAACATGAGTGTAAAACGTATGTTCTGTAAACACAAGTAATTCAATGTGACTGAAAGACAGAAGCAGAAATAAGAATGAAAAGAAAGGTGCAGTCAGATTGTGGAGAATTTTAAACATTAAACAAGCAAGGAGATTTAGACTTTAATTAGCATAGACATTCACAACAAGTCTAAGAATGCTTCTTACTGGAAAGCAATTTTTTTAAGGCATAGGGCCCAGTCCAGGTGATAGTTTAATAAATTTCTATTACTATTATCACAGAAAAATCAATAACTCTATAGTGTATTCCATGCTGGAAGCATGCCGGCTACCTGTCAACAGCCCAAAGAGAAATGACTTCTGGCAACTAGAAATGTAAGTTGAGGGAAAATGTGTTTATTGATGCTTAGTTTAATTTATTGCTCTTTCAAGTTCTTGGCAAGAAGAAAGCAAGCTTAGAGGAAAATTGCAAGGGTGGTAACATGACTCATCATTTTAAGGTAATACAGAAGTGTTTTGTTTCTTCAAATTATCAAGAAAGAAAACTGAGTTACTATTGAGGCAAGTCCTCCAAGGATTTAAAAATTGAAAGAGATCACGAAATCAACTTAGAGGTCACCAAATCAAGGTTCCCCATAAGTAGGAACATAATTTTTCATATGGCTGCTAATTAAATTAAAATTTTTCAAGGATAAGAATCTAGGAACTCCAAGACTTTATAAAGCACTGCAATTACATATGGCCCTCACTTTTGCTTTTAGTTATATCAGCTGGGGCTTTTCAGCCTGAACCACCACCAAAACAAGCCTGATCACTTCATATACCTGCCGCCATGGTCCACATGTATCGTCACTCCGCTCTGCTTTGCTCTGAGTTGACTTCAATCTTTTCATAACGGTTCATGTCACATATCAAGTTTCATGGGGTGCTCTGACTGGCCTGGCTTAAAATATCTAAACATACTTGCAATCAAACCCTGTGATTAGTCAGAAAGAATCCAGCCTGTACACCTTCTAACTGCAGCACCCTAGCAACACCCTGGCAACAGGGTATCACACTCACCCTGAAAGTTCAGAAACAGAAGAAGTGTGCTTTTTGATCAACTTTGAGTTCATTATCTTCACTGAGGGAGGGGAGCTCTGCTTCCTCCAGGTATCCAGGGTCTGTGTATATAGTCTGTACATAGTTTAAAAGCAAACAATTTGGGAGTAGAGAAATGAAATGACATGACCTGATGTCTTTGTTCTATGAGCAAGGAAATGACACGTGGGACAATGTGTTTCTACCACTATTTTGGTCAAATTTCAGTTTCCTAGATTCAGGACAGCAACATGTTCACTGTATGACTTGGGTCCCCTCTCTTCATTTTATCTGACAGGACCAACCCTCACTTAGAAGATGAAAGCGGCCCTCCCTGGTGGCGCAG
>NW_004567116.1:11273430-11293226 GCF_000260355.1 Condylura cristata | reverse complement strand
AAAAAATAATTTCTCTCTCCAAAATAGAGACCATTAAGACTCAGATGACACAGTGGGATAAAGAGAGTGAAGGAGCTGGGGGAGTCTGATCTTAAACTATTTGCAGATTGAAGACGGAAATGATGCTATTCTCACAAGATAGAAATACCATTCCCTACACCCACAGCTCGGCATATGGATATGGATGGGTATGGTGTGGTAATGCAAGAGTGAGAAGCTATTGTAATTTTAAAGTTTATATAATCTTGTGAAAGCTTTGTTCTCTGAGTCAAGCTTGAAATGAGGAAATTGTACCAATAAGACCTCCTAAGAGTGTATGTGCCCAAAGTCTCTGATTTATTGCATGACTCCAACAGATATAATTACTGGTAAGAACACCTCGACTCTAAGCTAGTAGAGTCTATTGCCCAGCACAGATTAAGCATCAATAAATGTTCAAAGCAGAAAGGAGGGAGGGTGGGAAGACAGGAGTAAAAGGGGAAGAAGAAGAGAAAGGTGGGAGCAGAGGAAAAAGAGATGGGGAGAAGGAAGGGAAGGAAGAGTTCATAATGGTTGAATAGGCTTATTTCAGTGCTTACCTCACATGTACACTCACATACACAGAAAGAGAAATCCACTTGCCCTTTGCTACAGTCATAAAACATAGCCTATTGCCCAAGGAAACTGCTTTTAGCAGCCGTCCCCATCAACTGCTTCCAGCAACCTTCCCCATCATGGCCAGACAGAGGTGGTTGTAAGAAATAAAAAGGTCCATTAAATACAATCCTGTCTGCCCGCACCTATTTTGCCAGATGACATGTCCATGTGTGTTTATTATGGAGACCAGTCAGTAAGAAAATATTTTACTTATAATAACCTCCCAGGTAGCACTTAAATACCAGTCAGGGGAGGTTAGATGCTATGGCAACTCCAAAATGTAAGTGACTGAACCCAGAAATAGGTAATGTCCCATATCACCATCCTGGAGGGGTCCCACATGGGCAAGCAGGGTCATTCAGTGCCTCAAGCACCTTCGATCATAAGCTCCAAGGTCTCGAAGTCCTCCTCATCCTCCCAATTCAGCTGTAAATTGGAGACGACAACCCCAACATGAGGTGGCCATCCCTAGAACCTGTCCACATTCTGCTGGCCAGAACTCAGTCATATGGGTCCATCTACATGCAAGGGGGCATGGGAATAGAATATGTTAAAATCCCGACAGGTGCTACTCTTCTGTGACAACTTTCTAATCATCTCAGTGCTAGGTAAGCTCAAGGATTTCACTACCTGACAATAAGGAGACAAACACCATCCAACACCCACTTCAGCAGAGGTGTTCGGAAAATCAGTAAAGAAAAGTAAATTTTGGAATGTCCCAAAAGCTGTAGAAAATGATCTCAAGATATTCTGCCCAGTGAGAGAAAGGCAGCAGATTTTTTTCTCCTGCTGGAAAAGATCAATCCTATTAGAAACTAAACTCCAGTCCACTTTCATGTTATGCATTCATGCAAACTGACTAGGGTCACGTAGCATCATTCACAATGGGACACCTCAAACTCAACAGAGAAGACCTAGGGCAGAAGATGACGGTTGTGGGATATGGGCAAGAGGGTGGTTCTGCCAATTACATGTGTATAAAGTCAGGCGGGGACACAGCCTGGTTGCTATAGCACCAAGCTCAAGATGATCTGAAATGGCATAGAAGTGTCATGCATCAACCACAAGATTCCTCAAGGGACCAACAGACTAGAATGGTTCCTTCCTGACAGCAACATTCTGTAAACCCAGCAGTTACAATTCATAATCAAAATTCAGCTTATTAAGAGTTAATACTGGTGGAGTTCTTACCCGCATGGAGAAAGCAATGAAGGAAAATGCTGAGTGAACACAAGTAGCCAGGAAAATATCTATGGGTACATCTATATGGCCCTGGAAAGACACCAGGGGGTTTCTTAGCTCACATTTCACAAAGCTTAGACACAGCTTTTCTGCTTGGGCGTGACCTGTGAGGAGGTTGACAGAGCTACAGCATCACACCCATTGTTCTTGTGAGGACTCCTAATAGAAACCTTCAAGTTACAAGAGATGACTGGCTGGGTGGCCGGCTGGCTGGCTGAACAGACAGACAGACAGGCAGACAGAGACACAGAGAAAAAGAGATGTCTAGCCTCTGGGATTAGCTCAAGTAAAAGAGTAGTTTTAGGAGAATGTTCTATGATAGCTCATGAACATACAGGAAAAAACAAGGAAACATACCTCAACACCAGCAGAAACTGCAGCCCCTCTAAGGGATGGCTACTGTTTGTCTCTAGCATGCCCTTGGTTCCCCGCTTTCCTCTTCCTCTCCTGAACCCTCTCATTTGTCATTTCTTTCCTGAGAAATGCCCTCTCAATGTTCAGGAAGTACATGTCTCTACAAGTGGCTTTCCCAGCTCAAATATTATGAGACCTTTAAGCACAAATCCCGCTGTCTCTCCCAGTCATTTTTCAAATTTTTACAAAGGAAATCTTCACTTTTAAAAACCATTTTACAAATACCCTAAATCACTGGCCATCCTGCAGATTGCCCCATCCACCCCAACAGTGTCCCAGTCCAGAGTGTCCATTGTAACTGAAGGATGAGACACTGCCGCTGTCTGCCCCATTCTATGAGCCCAGAGAATGAAAGCACCAGCCTTTCCAAGTTCAAAGTCACCATCAAAGTATAAAGTCTGTTTGATTACTGGTATGCCTACATTGGAAATGATAGCAAGCTTCCCCACTTCCATCTCTGTTCTGAAGAACCTAAAACAGAAAAAGTAGAGGCCTGAGTAGAAGCAGACTCTCTGGTGAATCGCCAGATGTAAGCCAGAAAAGAAAACTAACCCACTCCTTAGAACACAAGGTCTCCAAGCAATATCAAAAGACACAGTCTGGTTCTTGCAAACTCCTGGGGACCCACTTATAACTTGGAACAATCTTATCCTTCATTTGTTCTCCCAAAGAGAGGCCCAAGTGAGGACGTAAACATCCTCTCCATTTCTCAAAGGGAATGGCACACCAGTGCATGCACCTTTTACAAGAAGAGTTAGAAGAAGGGGGACAAAAGGGAAAAGTCCCCTACTTATTCTCCGCGCTCTGGTTTTGGTTCCCATGGGCTCCAGCACCATAGAGAAATAAGTTTTCCTTCCAAAGAAAGTCAGAGCAGGGCCAGGCAGAGAGCAGGAGGGAGGCTGCTTGGTTATATTTAAAATGCTATATAAAAAGAATCCTATTGTATTTTCCTTTTGCTTCTAAATTGAAATCCACAAGAGGTGGCAGCTGGAATCCATATGAATGTCACCACCGAGAAGATTTTAGTCAGAAGGAAAGCAAGTAACCAGCATGGTCAACTATACATTCCTGGTGGGACGGTGTTGAAGAGGTGTTCAGAGCTGCAGCCTCTCCACTGGGCTAGCAGATTGAAAGCCATTTTTGGAAGGGTCAGGAATAATCTGATCTTTTGTCAATTTGCCCTAGCTTGGCCTGGCTTCAGAGCACTCAGCAAAAAAACTCAATTCCAAGACACACACACACACACACACACACGCACACACACTTCCTTCTCTATCTGTGGTGTGAGGCTTTGTGTCAGCACTTGCTCATCATGGGGCTATAACGAGGTCTAAGTGGCTCTTGATGCACAGAGGACTCTGTCTGAACAGGTCACCCCATGATCACAGAGGTAGGATAAGAAAGTACACACATGAAGGTCAGTATTATCTGCAGGTAGTTTGGGGGACACTCCCTTATACCCACAAAGGAACAATAAACACCAGGAAAATCATGCTACAAAGGCCAATGCAGGCCTCAGTGTGAGAAAGATCATGAAGCGATTGAACCACTTTTATTTGCTCTCCATTCAACTAACATTTATTGTCTACTGAGTACTGCCTGTAGTTATTACAAAAGTTCTATTAATCCATATCTACACCAAGAATCACTCAGAAAATGAAAACTATGTTCATCTTGCATATATATATATATATATGAATGGCGATTGTTTTTTAAAGATTTACTTATTTAGGCACACAGAACTGTGGTAAAGGCCAGAGGTGTAGGGGCAGTGAGAGGATTCACCAGAGATGGAGTGGGGAGCAGAACTGGCAGATCAAGGAAGTACACTGCTGAGGGGAGCAGTAGACAGGCCAGGAGAGGTCTGCTGTGCCATGTGGGTCAGCTCCCTGGCTGGGATCAAACTCGTGCTGAGGCAGTTGTGGCTAGCTTCACAGAGCTACACTTTAACACACTGCACCACCAAGGAGGTCCCTGAATGGCAGTTTTTAAAATAGGCATATAATGGAGCTAAGACAACATTCCTTTTCTGTCTTCTCATCTTCCTCAACTTTCTGTGTTGCAGAATCTGAGTTGCCTATCTTTTCTCTAAATATGCTTCTTCTCAAGTGATGCCATCTAACTTCATGCTTTGAAGAGCCATCAATTTCATTTATATCCAAAATTTGTATCTCCAGTCCAGACCTTTCTATTAAACTGGAGCCTAGAATATACCATTCCCTGATTGGCAGTTACAAGTTGATATCTACAGCTTAAACAAGCCCCAAGGTAAATTTCTTATCTTGCTCCACAAAGCATGCTCCTCCCAGAGTATTCTCTATTTAAGTAACGCTAGCCCCATCCTTCAAGGGGCTCACCCCAAAAGTGTGAGACATCTTTATCACTTCTCTTAGATAACCACAGCAAATTCTGCCAGCACTGCATTCAAAATAGAGTGAAGTCAGCCTCTTCTTATCATTGTCAGCACAACATCCTAAATCGAGCCACCTTCGCAACTCTCACTTAGATTACTGTAACTGTCTCCCATATTATCTCATTGGTTCCGTCTTTCGCATCTGAAGACAGCAACCAGAGAGTACCTTTACAAACACAGATCAGATCAGTTCACTCCTCTGCCCCAAACCTTACAATGCTGCCTATTATTGCACTCAGAATGAGAACAAAATTCTTTCCAATGACCCATGAATCCACTTTACCCACTCACTTTGCTATACAGTCACATTGGCTTCTTTGTTTTTCCTTGAAACAGCGAGGCAGATTTCTACCTTGGGGTAACTGCATTTGGTGTTCTTCTTCCTGAAACACTTTTCTCTAATTTACCACGATGAATTACTGCCTCAGTTCCTGCTCTTTGTATACACTGCCTCATGTCTTCAGTTATATATAGCACTATATGAAATAACTACTCTCCCTCAAGTTTCCTTGTTCCTTTATCATGCTCAATTTTATCCCTAATGGTATTTTCACTAGCTTACATACATATCAACATGCTATTATTTATTTCTTTCTATGAAAGCATAAGCTTTATTTCATTCACTGGTATATTCCCAGCACCTAAAAAAATCCCTGGCACATAGTAATTCCTCAGTAAGGAAAATGTCAGCATTGCGTGATATATGAATAAATTGTCTTAAAAGCTGATAGTAGAATTTCTCTTAGGAAGAGATTGGCAACTCGTCTTGGTAAGCCCCTGGGGTATAAAGGTGAAGTCTTAGGAACATGGTATAAGCAAAGGCCAAGAGAACAAAGAATAGAGCCATGAGATAATACAAGGAATTTGAGCTCTGTCCTTAACATCATTGGATAGTTCAAAGAAAGGACAGATAAGGAAAGGTGGAGGGAGCTATGGAAATGATGGGACTATGAGGACCAGAAGGTAAAATGGCCAGTAAAGGTAAGAACGCTACTCGACAAAAAACAAAATCCATTACAAACAGAGGTTTCCAAATCCTGGAAGTTTGTTAAACCTTCGCTTTACCTCGATGCATAATCTTGTTAAATCTACCCAATGCCTTATCTATGTAGGACAACTCTCAGTACTGGACTCTGACCTGGGCAGACTGAGGAAACCAGACAGAAGCTACAAAAGGTAAAATCAAAACGCAGAATCTCAATGCTGGCATGCCCCCTTCTTAACTACAAATCCCTGGGCATGTCTCCAACTGTACACAACAGGAATAAATAGCTACACACATGATATACAAATACAGTCACATTACTTCCATTAGTTTAATTCACATAAAGCCAGCATCTTCCTCTTAGAATCCTAACTGCCATGAATTGTTCAAGAAACTCAAGGGATTTAGAAACCACAAAAGGAGGTCTCCTAAACCAGGAGTATAAAAAATGGAGACTCATCAGTAACAGGCTTTCATTGGGGCTGGTTTTTAACCAGAGTTGCTATGTATCCACTCCTGTGGTCTGTTGCTGCTCCATATTCCAGCACAGACGCACTGACTCTTTTCAAGAGAGGTGAGTCTCTGCCCTTTTAGAGTTAAGTTCCATCAACAATGTCCCAAATGTACCAGCTATAGGCCAAATGGTGAACATACTATAGTTTCCACATACAGTCACCTTCCAGAGAACCATCTGGAAGCAGACATATTGGATTACTCTTGGTTCTCTGTTCTCTGCCTCTGAGATCCAGAATCACACATTCACCATCTTTCCGGACTAGGAAAACAGATTCCTCAAGGCCGTCAATGCTGGAAAGATCTGGCCGAAGCCTCTCAATACTTAATATGGGGCTGCTTGTTTATCTTTTTTAAGAATGCTATCCAGGGTCTCCTGGTGGCACAGACATTAAGTCTTAGTACAACAAGCTATTGGCAGCCACTACAGCACAAATTAGATCCCAAACCAGGGAGCTGGCTCACGAAGCCCAGCAGACCTCTCCTGTCTCACTCTCTGCTCCCCTCAGCAGTTTATTTCAGTAGGTCTGCCTGTTCTGACCCCACTCTGTCTTTGTTGTATCCTCTCATCCCTAACACCTCTGGCCTATGCCCCAATTTTTGTATACATAAATAAGTCTTTTTTTTTTTTAAATGGCTATTCAAGCACTTTAGAAGGACCCAACCACTAGCCTCAGAGGCTCTAACCATGTCTAAGGAGGTGGTTACTACACGATGTAAAGGGGACCACACCTATCCCACTATCCATACAAATCAGAAGGGTCTGCCTGCTGCGATTCTAATGTGCTTTCCTGGCACCTAGAGAAAGGAAAAAATAATCTCTGTGGGGCACGCTGCTGTGAGTCCAACTTTATTACTGGAAGCATCACATGCGATAATGTGAAAGTGCTTCATAGTACGTGATACTAACATCACTTATCATGAAGAGATGGATGAAGCAGTCCAGCATAGCAGAAAGAAGTTCAAGGGTAACTCTAACTAGGGGATAAAAACCCAGCTCTGCCACTTAATAACTTTGTGCCAAGTTACTTCTCTGAGCTGTCATCTGCAAAACAGGAATACTATATTGGTACATGCATATATTTATATATATAACATTAGTAACCTTCTTAGAGTGCTAAATAACATCAATTGAGATATCACTCAATCAAACAAGCAAAAAACTACATGAGCTCCATGTTGTTGTAATTACTCACTATACTATAACTACTGTTATGCTTGTAGCTCTCAACTACAGCTAGTGTTTACTGAGTACCAGGTGTAATAAAGCACACATGTATCAGTTCACTTAATGCTTACCTGTGTAGTAATTACAATACCCATTTTGCAAATAAGGCAATTAGGGTCCAATGAGAGTTTATACAACCAGAAGGCAGCAGAGTGTGTTAGTGTAGGTATTCAGTGTCAATACCAGCTACACACCAATCACTGCCATATTTAGCATTTATTTTCATGCTGTGAATTGTAGGAACCTGTATGTCAAATGTGATTCAGCTGTCTCAACTGGGGTGGCTCTTCTTCAGACTGCAGATTGTGAGTCTGCTACATGTCACTTACTCTGAATCCCACACCAAAAGGAGAGTGGCTGCCAGGGGCGTGGTCATCCTGTTATGGAAAACTAAAGCACAAAGGGCCAGACCCAACTATACAGCCCATTTTAAGCCTCTGCTTCCATTGCTCAGCTAACATCCCATAGCAAGCCACATGACTAAGCCTAAATCAGTGCGCAAGTATACAGTTCCACGTGCAATGACAGAAGAATATTTTCAGAATTGCTCACAGCATCACAAACATCAACAAAAGCTCAGAATCTCAGCTTTTACTCATTGTCCAACCATTCAAAGACACCACCTCTCTAACTAAAATGCCATTATTAAACCTCTTTTTCACTATTAATCTGACTGGGGCATTAGGTTGTTTCTCCTACATATTGCCTATAGTCTCCTGGCTTAGCTCTCCCACAGCACTGAGGGAACCTAGCTGGAGGGCAAAATGTAAAGTTGATAACCCATCATTCCATGCTCATCGCAGATGCCAGACTGTGCAGCCCCAATAAGCAACATGCTGGGTCTACAAATTTGCCATGCTTCTCTCTGTTCAAACTTTATTGGGCACAGTATGGTAACTCAATTAATAGTAAGAATGACACTGGCAAGTGTCACCAGAATTGCAACCCATTATTTTTTCCTTAATATCTTTTTAAATCACAAGCTGACCAAGCTCAACAGGAGCCATGGGCTTCCAGAGGGCAGATTTAGTGTCTCTGGCTTCCCCAGTAGCCTCCACTGCCAGGGTCCCATGACTCTGTCACCAGCTGTAAGCTTTTCTCTTCTCTTCTCCCAGTAATAGTGCAGTTTTCCCCCAAAGGAGCTAATTGAAAACACAAATCAGGCTGTCTGGCAGGATTCTGTATTGCTAGTCGATTTTTTCATGTGTGTTTTTCTCCACAAATCAAAATTTGCTGGTTGTATTCTTCCTTCCTCACAGTGGTCCTGATTTAGAAAGCACAGATACAGAAACTAACCCCAACCTGAATTACCACCAAAAGAAATGTATAAAAATGAATTCAAAATCATACCTCGCCTTCCATGATGTCCTATGTCCCAGCTATTCCGCTGAACTTGTCATCTTCAGTTCAGAATTGGGATTTGCCTGACAATAGTCAGTTGAACTACACATCTCCATAGCTAAGTCAAAGAATGACTAATTTGGTTCACTACAAATTGGCTTTTCAACCCATGATCTTAAAGCAAGAAATAATCAATCCTGAAAAACCTCATGATTGGGAACTGTTCCAAGTCCAGATGGGCAGGGTATGATGCTCTATATTAATTACATGTTTGTCAAGGTTGAAGAAGTCCATGTCACAGAAAAAAAAAAAGAATATGTATTCTCAAGATTTTTTTACAGAAAGAAATTGTCCATCCTATCTCTTGGGATTGACTTTTGAGCATATACGTTAAAGATGAGCTTACTTGCTAGTATTCTTACGAAGTACTGCAGGGATATCCCATCCTCAATCGTGGTATTTCTTGTCCTTAGAAAACCAGTATGGAGAGAAAAGTTTCTTCACTGTCTCTGGTCACAGCAGAGGCTGTGGATGTGGCCAGATTGCCATATTCTTTGGGAAGCTTCAAGATTTATACTCAAATCCACAGTTTCTGGATATAATACAGAAATTATATCCAGCTAGTAATAGGTCTCCATGAAAACTTTGTTAACTCTACTTGGTCATAACTCAAACCATGGTGTGAACACAGAACCAGCATCCCAAGGGGGGGGGGGGAACCCTACTAAATGATCCATCATAGCTCTGAATTTGCCATCGAAAACTTCCCCATGCAGCGCTCATACTGCCAAAGCTTTTTTCTTCCAACTTTGGCTTTGGCTTTAATATAGTCTTTAACACCTGGATTTCTTTCTTTCCTCCTTAGCTTTGGCTCCAACAGTGAAGACCCACTGTCATGATGGCACCATTCATGGTTGGAGTAAATGAATATGCATGCCAGCCATATTTCTCCCCAGGCAAGGAATGGGTGAGCTTTGTCTTTCCATCACTATCTCCTGAAATTTCTCATCTCTAAGTGAAATGAGAGAACACTCTGAACTCAAACTGAACACTTATCACTTCTGTCAATATAAGTGACATTTAAGGGAACCTTGCCAGTGACAATATGTATATCACAGGAAGGACTTTTTCCAGCTTCTGATCTCTATAGCTTCTTCCAAAAAGAAACAATATACAGATCAGTGGTAAGTAAGTGGTCAGTAACCACTCAAGATAAGGATAGTGATCTCAAAGAGATTTACTTCTTTTTTTTTTTTTTTTTGGAAACTTGAACTGTTTTGACACCCACCACTTGACTGCTCCAAATTTTGTAGAACACATATTCATAGGACATACAGGGAATAAATATATCAGAGTTTGATCAACACCACCCATTTCGCTAATGACTTGGGTACTTGTTTGTGGGCACAAGCAAATTTCCTATGTCCATTGTTTGCACAGAGATAGGCATATCGTCAAAGCACTCTGCATTCCAGTGTGCTGTTGGTACAGCTGTTTCTTTGTAAATTTGGGAGTCTACTCATGAAGGCCTTAAGACTGTGGCCTTAGTCTGTCTGAAAATGGGGTTGTGTCCCACTGGGTCCCAGTGACACTTGCCTGCAGCTTCAGGTCTTTCTCAGAAAGTTATGTTCCTGTGACCTGAATTCTTCCTCCCGCCACTGGGATCGCCCTGGTCTTTATGGAGGGCTCACATCGGCATAATGGGCAGCCTCCTCTGGAGATGTTTTCAGGGTGGTTGACATAAAAATCTTAAGTTTTTCAGGTTATCATCTGCTTTCTGGGAAATCATTAAAGTGGTGGGTTTGTGAGCTTGAGTCCACAGAAATTCTAAAAAATTCTGAATTGTGTTGGTTTCTTTGTTTTCAGAAACATTTCTGCTTTTCGTAGTGTCCGAGCTCCACAACGGTCTTTTCCATCACTGTATGAAAGATCATAGACAGCCAAAAGGGACACGAGGGGAATAGGAGAATGTTTCTATGAGGCCACAGTGCGACCGTAACTTCCCTTTCTGCCACGCTAGCTCCCGCTGGATCTTCTCCGAACTCCTGGCGGCTGGGGGTAACCTGGTTCCGGTCCCCGAGCGGCGGCGCCGCTCTAAAGCACAAACCTTTGGTTCCGCTGGCCTGTGTTTCTGCAGCCCCAGGGTGCCGCCCCATTCGCCAAGCTCTCAGCCAGCGAGGGCGCCGGTGGCTCTTTTTAGCCAATAATTAAACGAGAGGCAATTTAAGTTACTTCTCTTAAAACCACAGGGCATATCCTAGCCCTGCAGTTTAATAGCACTGGATGCTACCTCCTGTTCCGACAATGTTTTCACAATGGAAAATAGAACCTCGTAGGAAGCAAGCGACCTTCCTCTCTCTGCGCAGTGATCCCTTAACCAAGCAGTCAAAGAACCAGCAATGATTCTCAAAGTGTTGCTTTCTGAGATTCACCATGTAACAGAAGGTCCCATGTTCCCTGGATAGCATATTGTACCCAGTCACTAGTTCCCATCCACAGACACTGATTCAATGTTCTAGGACTGAAATGAGACTTTGTGTTTCTAACATGTTACCAGTGATGCTGATAACACTGGCTTGCAAACCAGAACAAGCTTGGAAAACCACTGCTGTCAATTTGGAAAGACACAGGTTGGGGACCATCCCCCACTTATTTGAATCAAAGTACTAACAGATGAACATATCAAGCTTGTAGATAAAATTTCATTCCTTTTATCTTTATGTACTGCAATGGGACTCTGTTCTCCCTTCCCCTAAGGTCAAAAAACACTTCACACCACTCAGTAGTTGGCGTTGGCTTACTTTTCGAAGGCAGCATCAAGTGAGCTTGCCTCTCCCAAGACAGAGCAGGGTTTTGACGTTAGTGAGAAAAAGTTCAAATTCCATTTCTTCATCTTCTAAACTGTATACACTTGGTAAATTATTTAATTTCTGTGAGTTTGCTTTGCCTTATTTATTAATCAGGATAATATCAAGAGAGAATTGCTATGTAAATTAAATAAAATTACATTCAATCCCTGACACAAGCTAGATGCTAAGTAGGTGGTAGAAATTATTATAACTGCTTATATAACTGGAGGTGAATAAAGCATTGACTTTGCACTTCTCACAATTTCAGGAGGCAATGTTCCCTTACAACCTAAATTTCAAGAAAATATTTAACTTCATTTATGAAATTACACATGTGTATTTACAAACAATTAAAGTATCCCTTTAAATAACCTAATAATTATCAAAATAGATCCTTTGGCTTCTCTACAGTTAACTTAATTTCAGGAACTACAAGATTTTTAAAATATTAAAACTACTGTTGTCTTTAAAAGGCGGACATGTTCTTACACATGATTACACACATTCTTACCAAATTAGATTCCAACCTCTTTCCAATTAATCTCAATGAATGAAGTTTTATTGCATTTACATTTCAAGTACAAGAGTAAAGTAAACAGCACAGAAATCTAGAATCTCAAAGTCGTTGGGAAACCAAAGCAAAGGTTTGTTTTATTTCTTCATGATTAATTGTAGGATAAAAGGGTTTCTAAAGGAGACTAAAAGCAGTTCTGTTAAGCACTTCACCATCTGAGGGTAGAACATGACTGGTCATGGGGGTGATGATAAAGGAGACTTCATTATACTCTCCATATATTGTATAGAGATGTTTAAAATTTTCTATTAAAAAATATTAAGCCAAAATATTGTCATTACCATTGTGTTTAGTGTATTTCAAGTTTGCATAAAATTTCTGCTTTTAAAAAGAAGTAAGCTTAAGCTGAAAAAGAACATACTTTCCCAAATTCACACTCCTAATTAAGTGGCAGGTTTCAGGATCCAAAACACTAAACATCTCTAGATTTCCAGAAAGAAAAAGAAAAGGCAACCACAGAGAAAAGAAATGTCTCACCTCTCCAAAGAAGCCACATTAGATGGCCAACAGACCCATGATAAAATGTTCACCATTACATATCATCAGGAAAACGCAAGTCTAAACTACAAAGAGATCCCAACTCACAATTGTCACAATGGTCCATGTCCAAAAAGACTAGGGTATAAAACAGTATCAGCAAAGATGGGCAGAAAACACAGAGATGAGGAAATAGCACTTCCATTAGGGGCTATCAGAAAGGTCGATGAGTCAAAGTAGGAAGGTATCTTCCTCAATCAGATGTAAATTCTCCCACATTTCAATTGCTAATATGTAGAAATTCAGCTATGTGGATACCCTGTGAATATGGTAAGATTTTCTGATTTTGCAGCTAAATTATGTATGACCTTGTGCTCAATTTATTGTTACTCTGCTTGGGCTTTTTAAAGCACTGAATCTGTTCCAGGAATTCAAAGATTGCTCCATTGGTTTTGAAATGCCTGCAGTGGTGTAACTCTGTGTGCAGATAACTTTAAAAGACTGCTAACACAGGGCTTTATAAGTCTTCACGGAGGGTTGCAGTTATGATAAAGAATAAATATATGGGGCCCTCCCTGGTGGTGCAATGGGTTAAAGCACAGCACTGTGAAGCACTCCAAAGCTACTTCAGCACCAAGTTTGATCCTCGGCCAGGGAGGTGACCCACATGGTGTGGCAGACCTCACTTGACCCACCTGCTGCTCCCCTCAACAGTGTATTTCAGTCAATCCACCTAATCTACTCCCCACTCTGTCTCTGGTGAATCCTCTCACCTCACACCTCTGGCCTATACCCCACTTCTTGTATGCATAAATATATAAATATTTAAAAATAAATAAATAAATAAACATGTGTAAGTCTCTGCTCCTGAGTTACATATTACTGGAAATACATAAATGTCCACATCTTCATGAAATACTCACACACATGATGCAGTGTGCACCTAGGGGGAAAAAGGTGTCTAGTGGTCAACAATCCCATATTTGAGTCCCAACCTTCCCAGGAGCCAGGGATTGCACTTTGACTACAGCATCATTATGATCTTGTGTGTTTATCTCAATTATTAAATTAATATTCCTTAAGAGCAGAGGCCATATTTCCTTTTCTTTACCTTTTACTGGAGGCCATATTTCCTTTTCTTTACCTTTTACTGGAGGCCATATTTCCTTTTCTTTACCCTTTACTGTCCTCTGGTGACAGGCACTCAACAAATCAACGTGGGCCAGCTAAATGGAATAAACAAACAGTGCCAGACATAAATAAGAAGCTGTTGTCCTGTTTATCAATGAGTTAACTGAAATAAGACATATATAAAACAATTACAAGAGAAAAAGTATATGTAATGAAGGTGAACTCATATAAGGAAACTATAAGGAAAAATTCGGTAGAAAGACAGAATTAGACAAGCCAGTGTGTCTCTAAACATAACCAAGACTGTACTAGACTCGCTTTAGAATGCCCCTAGTTGGGGGTGTATAAATTTCCTGGTGAGGAAATGGCAAAAGAACGATTGGTTCTGTGGTATCAGATTCTCCAGTCTAGGGTTTATCTTCCCCCTTAAATGGTTTAGAACATATTTATACTCATTCTATGTTGTCAATGGAAGGGATAGCTTCGCTATTTTCTCAGCTATTTTACTTTCCAAATGTCATGTTTTCACTTGCTTCTATTTTGGACGATTGTCATTGTCTTCCTGTATTTCCCTCAGTGTATTTATCATACTTGTGTTAAATTCTTTTTCCATCTGTTCCGAGTCTTCTGCTTCAGATGGTAAATGTTAACCAGTTTGGTGTTCTCTCTCTCTGGGGGAAGACATACTCCCCTGTTCCCTGGTTATTTTGGTTTATGAGCTTGTGTTCCCTGAAGGAGCTCGGCCAGCTTGCCTGACCAGGGATGTTAGGGAAGGGCCCCCAGCTATTCCCTATCTTTGTCATCCCCACAAAGACTAAAGAAATAAAAATTGATCCGTCTCAAGGAGAGAACCCTAGAGCCATCACTCCTGTTCCTACCACCTCACCAGACATTCCTTTGGCCATTTTTTCACTTCTAAACTCATGTTTTGGGCAAAGCAGTATAGATTAGAGACATACTCCAGATTTCCAATATTGTGGCCCTTGGGGTTTGGGGGAGTGGAGGAGTGAATGTCCAAGAATAGTCCACACCTATTTCCATCAACCATGCACCCCAGCAGGTGGTCCTTATACTAGACACCTAGCACTAAAAGAATTAGGCACTTATTTTTCCAAAGGCAGTGGGCAAAAGAGCTGAGCATAGAACCCCTGGAGAGACTCCTCTAGCCTCTGTCCTGCTGTGCTTTTAGCTACAGTTGCCCAGCTCCTACCCTCACCATCCGGAACGATCTTCAGCACCCACGGGCTTCTCCAGTTTTGTTTTGTGTGCTCCTGGATTCCACCACTCTGGATCTTTTCTTTTGTAAATTCTCTAAGGTTGCTGTTTATAGTAGATTGCCAGGAGTTTATGCTAGTTTGCTTATCAGGAGGCATGGAAGCCCAGTTCCTCCATGGGGGGAGGGAATCATTTAACAGACTTTTGGGGCTGCTTGCAGGTGTTCTCAAGGATACTACTGTCAAGGGGAAAGTTCCCCACTTTTCTGGGTTCTTCTGAGGCTACACAAAGCAAATTAACATCAGACAGGTAGGTAGGACAAAAAGAACAAATTTAATGACCTATGTGTGGAAAATTTAAAGAGCTATAGGTTCTAAAGTGAAATGGGGTAAACTAGGGGTTTGTCTCCTGTGCTCAGGGATATTGTGAAAAGAGGGGGCATTCTCACAAAGGGGGTGATGTCATCTACATGTGTTCCCCAAACTGTTGTACAGTTTTCTAGGCCATCAGAGAGAACAATGACTACCTCCTGGATCAGAGGAAAGGCAAGAGCTTCTCCTTAGTCTCTGGGCCTTAGCTTACTGACCTTAGCTCCACCTGCCAGAAAAGATATACTCTGGACATTTGCAACAACACTATCTGACCCTTTTTGAGAGAGGGAGCCCGTAATTGCATCTGAGAGACAGTTTAGCCATATGATTCAAAGCCTTTTATCAACTTGACTTTTAAATATGCAGCCTCAAGAGAAACTAATATCTATGCAAACTGTTTAAGGTTGAACACTGCACTGTCTTGCTAAGCGGACTTTTAAATATGCAGCCTCAAGAGAAACTAATATCTATGCAAACTGTTTAAGGTTGAACACTGCACTGTCTTGCTAAGCGGAACAATCTGGAAACAACTGAGAGCTCCTCAACAGGATCTGAATAGTCTGGTATATTAATGCATCATGAAGCCACTTAAGCATAAAAGTAGTATCTATCGAATGAGCATAAAAGACATACACAGTGATTGTTAGAGTGCATTTGGAGCATGATTCCATTTATGTAAAAATGAAAGAAAGGGACAAAGGAATCTGGAAGACATACGGTAAAATGACTGTCTCTGGGTTTGGGGTTTGGGATGCTGAATTATTGTTGTTTCTTTCATTACGACTTTCTCTATGATGTGATATGTATTTATTTTTCTTATCTTTATGATCAGAAAAATAATCTACTTTCCTCTTTGAAAATGACAAAATAACAAACATCCCCCACCCCCACCCCGATCATGAAACCACAGACTAAACTTCCCTACTGGCGTCATCCCCATTTACAGTGGCAGGGGTTTCAGAATAATCAGCTACAGGTCTTCAGCAATAATTTGCTTGTTTTATAACTTAATAGCCCCTGTAGCCCAAGGGTGTAATAAAATAGGAGTGCTAATTCAGTGGAACTGAAGATTAATTATCCTGGGAAGAGGGTTAGCCCCTGAGTTTAGTCACTTGTAATCCATGTTGGGGCCGCTAGGGACAAAGAGGGTCACAGCAAACTGATAAATTATTCATGATCTTGACCACTTGGAGGAGTTCACTGAAGCATTGCTTATGCTGCTATTTCCTGCTTGTTTGAGCAGCCCGCTCAGCTGATGACAGGCTGGAAAAGGGGGTGTAATCAACATAAACATCGCCAGGGTCAGGTGTCCAAAGAAGGACTCAAAATGAGTCAGCTATCTTGCTGCTGCTCCACGACCTTATGATCTTGAGATTCTTGGCTTAGCATCTGGAATCTTAATTCAAATGAGCTAATGGTGCTCCTGGAGTAAAACAGCTGAGGATCTGGTGAGAAATGAAGGAACAGCTCTTGTTTCCTGAGACATCAGGAAAGGATCAATACTTGGGCCAAATACAATGGGTGAAACTTTCCAGGGTGAGAGGAAAATTATTCCAGGTCAGCAGAATTCAGGGCCTGCTCACTGCTTATTATTGATATTAAAATACATTCACATTTATTAGAAATTTTAAGAAATTCTACTATTCAGTGAAGAGAAGCTGAGAATGAGAGACTGGCTATTTCACAAAGTGCCTCTACGCACTGTATGAGGAGATACAGAAGAGCTGGGCAGGTGGACTAAATGACCCAAGGAAAAGTCATTATGCTGATGATTTCAGAGTCAACTTAGTGATGATAAACTAAAAGGAAACTTATCTGTGCTGTGCCAGACCCTACACTGGGCATTTCCTATGCATAATCTCGTTTCTCACAAAACTGAGTAAGATAGGGAAAATATCCCCAAATTGTAGATAAGGAAACATGAAGATCAAAAAGTAATTATCTTGGCCATGATTCAAAGCAGTTAAGAGGTTCATCCCCAAGTTCAAGAGTCAGATCTGGTTAGCGCCAGGAATAGAATAAATGCTCGTTATCCTTATTCACCGGTTCCCAGACTCCTCTCTTGGCCTAAATAAATGCAAATCAAAAGTTGCTTGAGTCTCAACTTTGAGGCTCTAATAACTTGGCAGGGTTCGCTGGGCTGGGCAGGTATACCAAGACGTCTACTGTGGACTGCACAGTATCTATTGTTTTTTGTTCTGCCTCCAAGTAATGCATGCACTATTGAAAAAGGTTGATGCCCACCCAGCTCCAGGGTTAAACCACAGTTTACTCAAGCCTATAAGTACATTTCACTCCGCTGGTCAGAATGAGTGGGTGCAGGAGGGAATGTGCCCTAAACCCCTCTACTAAGGTGACTCTTGCTTGGTATGCTGGTGAACCTGGTGTACTGGTGCAGTGCCTGGAGTTGCTCCAGGCTTTCAGTCCAGCAGATGGTGGGTTCAGTCTGGGATGAAGCTGACACAGTAAAGGACAGAATGGAAAGAAGCAAGGGAAAGAAGGCTGGACGGCAGGGAGAGAGAAAGGAGGAGAGGGAGCGTGGGAAATTGGATCATCAACAATAGCATAAATTGTTAAATCAGTCAACTTGCATCTGAAAACTTTCTATTGTGTAAGTTTGCCATTACTTAAAGGAGTGTGTGTTTTGGCTTCGTTTCCAGATGATGAGGAATATAGTACCAGAATAAGGGAAGCAATACACTTATAAATGTGGAATGGGCTAAGTAGAGAAGGTAAACAGAGCCCCAACAACCCACCGATCTCAAAGCGGGAAATCATCAGGGAGCAAACATCACTGGTTATGAAAAGGTTAAATGATAGCCTATTAATAAAACTATTATTAATCATCCAAAATAAAATAGATTTCAGAATAGTTACCCACTCAGTATTTTTCTTCACTGTGTTTGTCTCAACTATCAATTGTTTTTTCCCTCAACTCTTAGAATTCAACAAAGCATGGACGACATACAGCATTGTAATTTTTCTTAAGACCTGATATAAATTAAGTTTCTGCTCAAATGACTCAGTACTTCATCTTTATAAAAGGAGTCCAGAACAGCTCCTTAGGGTGGTGTCCAAGAACATGCATCCCTACACATAGCAGAGAGAGGCCAACCAGGGGCACAGGAAATAGAGGACAGTCAAATTGCAAAAACTTATTTTTCAACTTCAGGTAACGGGTTCACAACAATGTCCCTGTTCAGAGTCTCGGGCTCATACCTCCCCAGGTGCACGCCACCACCCGACATCCACCACGAAGGGCACTGCATACTCCTTCCCCTCCCACTCTGGCACACTCAACCCTACAGTCACATTTCTCGGGTTTGTTCTTGGCTTGTCTTTACTTGGCCCTTTGTTTACTGTGTTCCATATGTAACACCAGCTGGTATCTGTCTCGCTCTTTTGACTTGTACTATTTCGCATAATCTTCTCCAATTCCATCCATGTTGTGACAAGTGGCAGGAGTTCATCTTTTTTTATATATAACTGCGTGGTGTTCCAGTGTGTGTTCTTGCACACACACGTGCACACGCCTCATTTTCCTAATCCATTCTCTGTTGTTTCCATAACTTCACTGCTGTAAAAAAGGGCTTCAATGAGCATAGAAGTGCATATATCCCTCCAAATTAGTATGCAAAAAGTTTTGGGTTTTTCAAATGCCCAAAAGTAGATGACTGGATTAAAAAGATGTGGAACATATACACAATGGAATATTATTCAGCAACCAAAAAAAAAAAATAAGCACATGCCTTTTGCAGCAACGTGGATGGAGCTGGAAAACATCATGCTTAGTGAAATAAGCCAGAAAGAAAAGGAAAAATACTGGATAGTTTCACTCATTGCAGGAGTATAACAGACCAGGCGAGAAAATAATAATAATGAACAGCTATATACCAGAGACGTTTTATGGGGTGGAGTGGGGAATGGGATCAAAAACAGTACGGGGAGGGAAATGCACTGGACTATGGTGATGGCACATGGGTGATTTGGTGATGGGAAACCCACAGGGATACAACTGAGATGGAAAAGGGAGCAAAATGTTGTAAAAATAGACTATTATATTTTTTTTAAGTTTTGGGTTTTTTAGGGACTTTTTGCTGAGCTAAGAAGGCAGGCTTAAGAGCTCTCTTGTCCACCTGTGATTATGCAGGTGTCTCTCTTTTTCTCCATTTCGTAATAAACCTGTCCTTTTAAAACGTAAAAAAAGAAAAGAAAAAAATAATAATAAGGCAGTCTTTATCATGAAGGTGACAGGAAGCCACAATGAGAGTTTAAGAAAAGTAGTAACCAGCCCTCCCTGGTGGCGCAGAGGATTAAAGCACAACACTAAGAAGCTAAAGCCACCTCTTCATGAGTTCAATTCCCGCCTGCCCTGGCGGTGACCACATGGCGTGGCAGACCTCTCCT
>NW_004567116.1:11252531-11271322 GCF_000260355.1 Condylura cristata | reverse complement strand
AAAAAAAAAAAGAATTAAATGACAAGGTCTACATAAACATCAGGCACTGTGGCTATTCATTACAGTTATCATTACTTTTTTAAAATTTTGAGTAACTACAAATCAAGTTATTCCAGTATTCACCATGCTGCAGTTCTCAGAATATATTAAGGACAAAACCATGCCTGAGTGAGCCTCTGTTGCTGACAACCACCAAACAGTGGGCAGGCAAGGCAGGGGGATCAAAAGGCCAGGCAGGGAATGGAGCCTTCCAGGCTGGTGTCCCCTCTGGTCTTGCCATTTCTGCTGCCATAGTCACACATCTTCTCACAACCGTTCGAGGTCTCTAAGCGACGCCCACTTGCATCCCGGGCCTTGAGGCGCAGTTGTGAACACTTGTGCGTGACTACACCCACACTTAAGGTGTCCACAGTCAAGCTCACATACCTTGTACTCACTTGACCAAGCCCCTTCTGCATACATGGTCAAGACCAATGGTAACAGTCACAGAGGCCAGGGTGTAAAAAGACTGATTACATCCATTTATCCTACAGGCCAAAACTGGGCCTTCACCAAAAAATGTAACCCACACACTGTATGCAATGTTGAAGCGAACTGTTATCACTTCAAATGTATCTCTTCTGAGAACTCAGCATCTGTTATCTATAGAAACAGGACTAAATCTGGGGCTCCATTATTGTGGAAATTGAAAGCAAAGAATACAAAACACCTAGAAACCGCTCCCAAAATCATTTATTTAGGTGGTTTGTTAAGGACACAGTCTTGGAGGCTGACTTGAGTCAGCCTGTGTTTGAGTCATGAAATAATAATTAGCTGGATTAACTATCAATTCTCTGGGTGACCTTGGCAAAGATATTCATCTCACTAAACTGCATTTGTGTCATAATACAGAATCTGTTTCGTTGGATTATTGAAAGGATTAAAAGTGCTGATTCAAGTAAATTTCCCAGCATAATTCTTGGCCGTTAGTAAATACTCTGTAAAGTAAACTAGCAGTAACGGTAGTAAGGATGTCATTATTCCTAAACCTCAAGAAGCTCCTTTTTGTGGCCTCTTGCCAGGAAGGGCCATCAGATCAAGTACCATGACTTGGATTTTCTCTGGAAGAAGTGAGTGTTTTGCATGCAAGTTCTGGAGCAGTAAGAAAAGATGATTTTACCTACATGCTTTTCCAAATAGACTTAAGGGCTCTCCGTATTCCCACACATTGAGTGTAGAAGGAAATGTGCCTGCTGTCCACGGCAAGCCATGGGCCCATGTGCTGTCCTGTCAATGGCTGCTTTAAAACCATCTGACCTTGACAAAAAGTCTAGAATCCTAGGCATCCCATGATCAGACTTTCAAGAGTAGGGTGCAGTGTCTGTATTTTTTTTTTATTATTATTATTACAAAAGTTCAGTGTCTGTATTTTTAATAAGCTCTCTTTAGTTAATGTTGATGTGTCTCTAGGGTTTAAAAGCATCGCTGAGGGGCGATACTAATCCTAGCAAGAGTTTTTGTTGTTATTAGTAATAACAACAGCTGCGTTTATTTAGCCTTGCTACGTGCCTGGCATGGGTCTGACTCACTTCATCCTCATAATAATGTGTTGCATTGTTAATAGAGCAATATTCATTTTACTGATTAAGACACTGAATCCCAGAAAGCCTAAATAACTTACCCCAACACAGAAAAGACTAAGAAGTGAGCCACGATCTGTACCCACACACTAAACCATGCTCTTCTGTCCCCATTTACAGTGTAAGGGAAGGGACAGGTGGGACCAGAGCCCACCAGAGAAACAACTGGGGTTCATCATGTTCTGAGGTCTCGAGGCACTCCCCATCCTGCATCTCCCTCCCTAATAGCCAAACTCACTTGGAAAAATAATAATCTGGAGTAAATTGCCTTTGAAGGGCATGAGCACGGAAGAGACATTTTTCCCAATGTGATAAAAGACAGCTAAGCTGGGTCTGGGCTGTTAAGTACCCAAAGTAGATAGAAGCCACACTGAGCCATGTTCGGCACTTTCCAGCCATAAAGTTAATTTCAAGTTTCCTAAAACAGACACCCAGCTGAGCTTCCAGCTGTATCAGGTTCCTCAGGGAGAGGGCATAGGGCAATGAGGCTGGAGTGATGCAAAGTCTGATTCAGAAAAAAATGAAGGATTTTAAGGGTAGGCCATGACAGCCACAGTGGTTTCTCCCCCACTTGCCCAACCCTGCACTCAAGCAGTCGAGAACCTGCATGTCTCTTGTCTCCAAGAAATCACATGCTCTTGAGGGAAGGCCAAGCTCCATGCTGCCCAGAGCATCTTAGAAACCAGTGAAACAGGCAGTCTCCATGTTTACAAGCATGCCTCAAAATGTCCTGTCAGCAGACCTCTCCTGACCTGCCCACAGCTCCCCTCAGCAGTATACTTCATCAGTAGGCCTATTCTGCTCCCCATTCTGTCTCTGGTGAAACCTCTCACCGCCCCTACACCTCTGGCCTGTGCCTCAGTTTTGTATGCACAAGTAAGTCAATCTTTAAAAAAAAAAAAAATGGCCTATCAGTAACCTGTTGGCATTTCTCTCTGCCACATCAGACTGGGTGACCTGGCAGAAAACAAATGTAGCATGTTGCAGTACTGGCTGTAAGTATCTCTCCTACCACCAAAAGATGGAGAATCATTCTCCCTTCTGGAACCTGGGCTGGACCCATAACTTTGACCAACAGGACACTGGCTAACAGAAAAGAAGGAAGGGACAAGCAGAAGCCTGAGAGAGGGAAAGAAATGGCACAATGGAGCTTGCTCTCCTGCTGTGCTGAGAACCCTGAAACCACCATGTGAACAATTCTAGAGAATAAGAGCTTCAGCAGAGGAACACCAGCCAATGGTCCATCAAAGAGCAGACATACAACAAGGCCACCCTGGAACACCCAGTTCCCATGATATGCCAGCTGGCCACAGATAAGAGACAGTACAGCAGAGACCTACTGATGTGACCAAGACTAGATGTGACCTCCCAGCAGACACACATGATGCATGAGACAGTTACTGTTTTAAGACTCTAGTTTTGTAATGGCTTGTTGCCCAACAAACACTAACTGACACAAGATAATAACTTATTAAAGAGAGAGGAGTTGGAATGGAAATTACCTATACTCTACTTCCAGCTTTTCCTCTTATTGGATGGATGGCTTTACTTAACAAATTTAACTTTTAACTCTTTTTTTTATCCGTAAAATTAGAACAAACAGAGCAATCTCCTAGGTTTTTCTGCAGGTCAATAAGCTATGGATGTCACTCTGCTGTTCGCTCTTGCACCCATCATTACCATTGGATGGCGTGTTGCTTTGAATGGATCTATGTGATATGATTTGGGGGCTTTCCAGGGTCCAGAGATAAAGAAACGAATCCAGCAATGTATTGGCCTGAGCAAAGAGCCAATAAATATGTGCAGCCACGAATTTCACTGGGAAGCCAATAACTACCATCTGTAGACTTCCCATAGGGTTTGTCATTCCCAGAAAACGTGATGAAGATGCTTCCAGTTCTCATGTTTTCAGGGTAGGGAAGGAAGGAAGCAGCAATCAAGTGGAACTGGGAATATCCTATTGCTACAGGATATTTTCGTGGTGGAGGGCCAGGGGTGGGGAATAAGGGAAGACTTGGACTCTAAATAGACAAAGTTGCCCAGGAAGAAACCTCACTGAGCTATAGGATCCTTAGGCAGCAGAAACAAGACTCAGATATCCAGAAGCAGCTGGACATGATGAGAACACCACAAAATAAGGAATCAAAAAGATCATTTCAGTGCCAACATTAGTCTCAGTTTGTTCATCCATATATTAGGCCTATGTGTTGGCTTATGTAGTGGTGAATGCCTAACAGATCACTAATAAAAATTCCTGACTGGTACCTAGCATGTGGTAAGTGATCAACCAGCAGAACTTCTTTCCCCATTTCTCCCATATTCCTATCTCCACTTGTCAATAACTGTGTTCTGTAAGCTGGATATGCAGCAATATTCGAAAACTAGTCCATGCATCGCAAATCATGCTTCTGGCCCTGTGACCTTGCACCAATTACTTAGCCTCTGTTTATCAGTCTCTTGCTGGTGAAATAAGGCTAACACTTTCTGTCCCTGATGCAGTTCTCAAGGATAATGGGATGATTCATTCAATTTTAAAACCTAACTCAGGGCTTGATGACGCTGGGTAGAAATAAATAAAACACAAAAGGAGAGTCAAATGACTAATATTTAAAGTCTCAAGGCTCTCATGCATTGTCAGTGACATTTCCATCACTGCCAGCTCCTTTTCCTCTCTCTCTTTTTTTCATCATATACCCAATCATGAAGAGATGCCCTCCTTAACTTTAACCTGGCTCTTCCCCCTTCTCACCATCACAAAGCCTGCAACTTCTCATCATGGACAGAAAGCCCAAACTGAGGGATGAATATGCAGACAGTCCCAGGGCTAAAGTCAAACCTAGAGAATGAACACAATCATAATCTATTGAACACGAATGCTGTGCTAAGCCCGCCGCACTTTCCCTGTGTTAAATCATGTAATCCTAACAGTTCAGTGGGGATACCATTTTCATTTCAGAAGGTTCAACTGTTTGCCAGGGGCTCATACTTAATAGTAACAGCAGAGCGAGGATTCAGAAAACCATCTGGCTGACCTCAGAACTCACTAGTCCATCCTTTGGAGTATAAACTTCACTCAGATCAGCTGAGCCCATAGGTTCTGGAGCCAAATGCCTGGTTTGAAACCCAGATCTGCCATAAACAGAATGATTTTGAACAAAAAATTAGCAATAGCTGGGTATTGCTCTATAGTTCCTATATACATTATTCCATTATATGTACTATATGCATAATATTATGTATGTGTTCTATAGCTCACCAGATGCCACATCTGTTCTTAATACAACAACCCCATAAGGACAGTGATAGCATTATCCCTATTTCAAGTAGGGAGAAGTAAGATACAAGAGGTTAGGGAACTTGCCCAAGACCACACAGCCTGTAACTTGACAGAGACAAGATTTGAACTTGACTAGTCTTGTTCCAGCATCTACCTTGACCATTATACCATACGGGCTCCACTCTGGGAAACACCGAATCCTGGTCTGCTTCTTCAGGCTACCCTTGGGAGCTGCTGCTGCCTTCTAGATCCCCCAGCCTTGAGGTCCACCCAAGTGGGCACAGATTAAGTGATTCCCAAACTCTCACCATACTCCATTCTGGCCCAGTGGCAGCATGAAGTGGGTACAGGAGCCCTTCAGCTCAGCAAGCATTGCACCAGACTAGAGTATAGACAATGGACAAGGCAGGCTTCCTGCATGCAGGCAGCCTAGTCTCCATGAGGGCTTCTCTTAGACTGTCTCTTTTGGGGCTTGAACTCTGGGGTGGGGAAAAGAAGTGCCTCCTTCTCTACAAATTCCCTCCATGAAATCAGTTCTGCTACTGCACCTAGGCCCCTTGGAATCCCTATATTGAATGTCTCTCTTTTATGCAAAGCTTTGCTACTCATGCTAGCACCACCACCCCCAAAAGGATGACTCTTGGGAACCGATTGCACCCTGTAGGGGAGTCCAGAAGCCCAGCGCCTCTATCTGAAGATAGAATGTAGGCTGAGGTGGAATCTACATTCCAGAGTTCTAAGTAGATTACTCTGACCCAGGGATTTCAGCTGAAATAGCATTCTCGCATGTGTCTTCCTCTTCCTGCCCACCCACCACTCCTCTGCTGGTTTCTCCAGGAAGCACTTCCTTAATGAGCTGCATCTGCGAGGTCAGGGCTCTGCTTCTGGGACAGATAACCCAAGCTCAGGAAATTTCTGCTTTGTCTTAATGAGTTTCTAGACCTTTCTTAAGTGTACCCGTTAAGCATGACATGAATTAGTGGCCATCTCTTAGCAAGTCTTGCATAGATGTGATTGATGACTTTCTTAGTAGAGGGTTTGAGCATTTATCAACCAAAGTCCTTAGCTTCAGGACCTCAGCTGACACTCCAAAAAAGAGCAAGACATTTTCCATTTAACATTCTGTTATGTGATTTTTTTCTCCCCCTCAGTATTGTCCAGCCTCTGTGATAAGAGCAAACCTCTTTCTTTTCTCCCTTTTATGCGTGCTTTGGAGTGGAGCTCTTGTCTCAGCTCTGACACATTCACTGGGGCTCTTACACTTCAGCTGCCAAGGAGATGAGTTTGGCTCCACTTGGAGAACTGACAGGCGGGGAAAAATGTTTATAAAACAACAATCAAAAGCGAGACACCTGGCTGCCACCTGGGAGCCTGATGGCGTCACAGAGCTTTCTCCTGCACAGGCTGCTGCGGCATCTCTCACTCTACCAGCCTGTGCCTCGCTTCTCCCCTGTTCTCTCAGGTTCACGTCCCAGGAGCCAACAAATTCCTCCCCTGTGAGGTGCGTCATGTCCTGGGAGACCATCACACTCTCCTGGCCTTCAAGTAGTGGCACCTGCCAATGGCCGGAAATGACCTTTCCAGAGGCATCGGTTGCTGTGGGCCCATCTGAGGCAGGTCAGTGAGCCAACTGCAGCTCCTTGGCTAAGCAGGTTGGATCTAGGTAATGAGGACAGAGGAGAAAAGTACTGGGGAGGGAGCACCCAAATAGGCCTGGAACAGTCCCACGGAAGCCCCTTGCTGCATGCCAGTGCCCTCAGTTCCCACAAGAGCAGCCCAGAGAACCAAGAGGAAAACCAGTGTATGGTCTCGTGTAGTAGGTAAGGACACAGGTTAAAAGTCACACAGATCTGAGCTCCTAACACCTCCCTGGGGCTACTCCTTAGCAAATGTGTGCCTCAGCGATGTTATGTGACCTCTTCAACCTTGATTGGCCCGATTGTAAACTGAAATAATTATGTTCAACCATTTTTGGGTGCCTGGTGGTTTTGTGTGGTCAGTTGTGACAAGCTGGAGCTATGTTCCTCAGAATTCTCATCCCTGCCTGGCTCTGAGTTAGGAAAGATCCCAAAGAAACTTGTACAATATTAAGAGCTGAAGTGAAGCAGCAGCAACTGGCTTGGATGGTCCAGGGCAGGCACCAGGCACCCCTGAAGCTCACCCATGGGGTCACTGATCTATTTGCCACTTTAGTGGCTGACCATTCAAATGCCGATTGACAAATGAGTTCATAAAGATTATTCAATGCACATATACACACACACAATGGAATACTATTCAACTATATAAAGAAAAGAAAAACTCTTGCCATTTACCACACAATAGTTGGGCCTAGATGGTAATAGGCTAAGTTAATTAAGTTAGATGGAGATAGACAAATACCATATGATTTCACACATATGTGGTAGATAAAAAAAATAAAAATAAATTAATGACCAAAACAAAACAAACATGTAATCATTATAAGAACAAAATAAAATAGTGGTTACTGGAAAGGACGAGGGAATAAAGGGGTCAGATAAATTCAAGAAGTCAACACTATGGGGATGAAACTAGACTCTTGGTGATGAGTGTAATGTAGTATATACACACTGAGACATATATCTACAAGTATAAAAATATTGAGATAGGTACATACCTGAAACCTATATAATGTTATACAGACATGTACATCGCATATATTTCAGTCATAATTCAAATACAAATGCTGATTCTTTCCCACATGCGTTTTTACTCAGCTTCATGGAAATCATTCTACAACAAAAGATATAGTACAGTTCTCATCCATGCATCTCCAAAAACTATGTAATAGTCCCACGCTGTGAACGTACTGACTGGATGACCTCTGAGTAATGGGGATTTACTAGGTTTCCAATTTTTCACCACCTCAAGTGTTGTGGCAATAAATAATCCTGCACATCGTGCTTATGTCATGATGGTTTTATTTGTATAAATTTCCAAGCATTGAATACTGAGCTCAGTGGCTCTTTGTATTTTTAATCTAACATGTATTGTTTTGTGGCTCTTTACAAAGGCCATAACAATGTATATTTCTATGATGGCATATGAAACATCTATTTCTTATATCCCAAACAGTAATGAATGTTATATTTTCAATTTTTTTGAATTCTGGGAAGTGATATCTCATTGCTATTCTCATTTGCATTTTCTGTTTTAATTTGACTCTTTTCACATGTTTTTGAGTATTTGACATGTATTCTGTATATATATATATGTATTTGGGCATTCCCTCTAGATTCCACATGGGTATTTTGTTCCATTCTTGTCAAATTGTAAAAACTCTAGATATATTAAAATATTAATCATCTGTCTTTCATCAGCATTATAGTTATTTGCTGAAAGCTGTCTTTATTACACTAATTGTCTATATTATATATAACTATTTGTATGTAATCATAAATTGACTATCTCACCATGTCTAGAGTAGACATGTAAGCATCTAAATTTTTTTTAGAATTTTTATTATTTGTTGTGTTTTTATAAGCATCATAATTTTTGAATTTATTTATTGGACCTTTCTCTTTCTTCTTTTGGAGATTACTGATTATTGATAAAATATATCTTACCAGTACTTGTATATGCCCTCAATCTCATCAAATCCCGCTACCAATTCTAATAATTTTGAGATAATCTCTTGGCTAATCTGAAGACATAACCAAGTAGTCAGAAAATGTGACCAAAAATCTCTTTATTTTGAAGAAAGTGACTTAGATGTGCAGTCAAATAAAATTGCTTAAAATGCTCCTTAGAATTAGTCTGTTCAGTCAGGGAAGAGCTGGACAACCACAGGTCTACACCTAAGGTTGAGCCAAAGGCTGGACAGAACAATACACTGGACAATGCTGTGCCAACCATACCCAAGATCTTCAGTTTCACCAGTCACCTACCTGGGCCCTCCCTGGCAGCGCAAGGGATTAAAGTGCAGCACTATGAAGCTCTCCACAGCCACTGCAATACGAATTTGATCCCCAGCCAAAGAGCTGACCCACATGGCACAGCAGACCTCTCCTGTCTCACCCACTGCTCCCCTCAGCAATGGGTTTCAGTCAATCTGCCTGTTCTGCTCCCACTCTGTCTCTGGTGAATCCTCTCATGGCCCCCCACCTCTGCCTGCACCCCAGTTCTTCTTTGCATAAATAAATAAATCTAAAAAAGAAAAGAAAAGAAAAAGAAATCATCAACCTGCCTGGAGAAGGATGATTAAGGGGGTGGAGTAAAGCTCAAGAAAGTGCAGGAAACCACATGCAATTACACACTGAATGCTGGTGTCTCCCCCAAATTCATATATTGATATCCTAACCCCCGATGTATTCGGAAGTAGGGCTTTGGCGAATTGATTAGGTCATGAGGATAGCGTCTTCGTGAGTGGGATTAGTACCTCAGAAGGTAGTTAAGAGATTAGAGCTGTCCCCATTACCATTTCGGGACATAGTGAAACAGGCTCACTTGATCTTTGACTTCTTGCCTCCAGAAGTAAGAAGAGTCACCCAGTCTATGGTATTTTATTATAGCAGTCTGAATGGACTAACACACATACAACACACATTCTGGAAGCCCTTTTAGTTTGTGGATTCAGGTCTTGCTGATCTTAAAGAAATATTTATTATTTGTCTGCTTCCTGACTTCCCCTTTTCTACTAGTCTGAAACATCTATTATGCTCAGGTTTCAGGCTCTGCCCTCTAAATTGTTTATATTTTTCCTCAATTTTTCCATTTCTTTACATTTTTTGTCAGCACTTGGAAAGAAATTTCTTCCATTTGCTCCTCCAGGCTAGCTATTTCTGCCTTAATAGTGGTCATTTTGCCTTCATTCATCTATGGATGTAGGAAGCGTTTTTTAGCTCAAGAAAAAAATCCTTTCGAACTACCCTTGAATCTTTATAAGTGCACTTACTGTTTTTTCTGTCCAAATTGTCATGCCTCCTTTAGCAGCTCTTTTTGTGGCTGTGTTCTACATGCCTGGCTGGAACTTGCTGTCCCTGGTTTGGACCTAGCGTAGTTTTTCTTGCTAGCAGGCACAGCTTGCTGCTGAAGCACCCTACCAGGTCACTGTCCACGGCTGCTGAAAGAAAACTGGTCCTCTAAAGGCTCCTTCCTACTCTTCAAAGGCAAGGATGATCAAGCCCATACCTCGGGTTACTCCTTGGTATTTCAAGTGCTATGGATACCTGCCACTCGCACGCACGTGCACACACTTGGTCACCAAATCTCTTCCCTGCATCTGCAAATTTCTTTGGGCCAAGCTCTTCCCAGAATCCCCATTTTAGAATCTCTGCTTTGGGGCTTTCAGTCCCTGGGAGTTAGATATTGGCCCAGCACACAGAAAACCCTGCACCTTCAGTCTCTGCACCCACTGTCCTACTGAGCCCAAGGCCTCATTTCCACTTAATAACTTGTAGGCCAATTCATTGCTCAAAAGAGGAAGATAGATTGGACTGTCTAAAAATGAGTGGAAAAGGGAGTAAGGTTCTCAATGCCATTTTTTACAAGCTTCCCTAGACTCAGCATGTCAATCCATCCTCACGTCCTAGTGTTTCGTCCACCATGAGGCAGCAAGTCCAATAAAAAGATCATAAGCCTTGGCATCAGAGAGCTGTGTTCCAATGCCTACAGGTGTAACCAAATACATACTACATAAAGAGTATTTCTGGGCCTTAGTCCTCACATATGAAATGGCACTGTGAAGAGTAAATAAGATAACATATTTAAAGCATGCTGTCCAGTATTAGCACATGGTAGGTTTTGCAGAAATGTTAGTTCCTTTCCCTTATAATTTGATTTTTCAAGAAGTGATCTGTGACCAGTTGACCTCTTTCTTGGTTTGACATTTGAGCAAAAGCTGCTTTTCCTCAATTGCCATTCCTTACACTTGTTCTCACTCAATCTATCATCTTGCAACATGTAGGTTAATGGTGAAAGTCTCAAGCTTCCTTGTGCCCCAGTGCCTGCCTGACAGTATCAAGTATGCCTTACAAATCATAAAAAACACATACTATAAAGGGGGAATCACCATTGACCCAGGGCATACATTTGGAGGCCAAACTGTGGAAGGATGTTCAGAAATCAGCTCCGACAACAAAGTTGAAGCATTAAGAACATAATTATCCTTTTAAAGGTTATCATGTAATTGAATCTCTAATTTTGCTTGAATGTAGATTAATTCGCTCCACTGAGATCTCTAAGAAAAAGCAATATCCCCAGAGCTCTGCAGGAAAGCCAAAAGAATTTTTAATTGCAACAAATTACATGAAGAGATACTGCCCTATGAAAGGAGAAAATATATGGCAAACCTTTTTAGGATAATTAAAGTGAAAGATATCAAAGACCTGTTAATAAGGGCCCTAAAACACATGCAATGAAGAATAATGTCAATGTCCACATTTCTAGAATATAGAGAGAAAGGTGGAGGGGGGCAGGGAAGAAGAGTAGGAGAGAATGGTAGTATTTTACTTTGTATAGGAAAAATTCTGGGTGCATTGATTTCTAAGTCACCCTGGTAGCCTAAGATTTCATTATTAGTACCATTTTATATATATATATCAATTGTCTCACTTGCAATCTTGCAGTTAATAAAGACTCCCAGTCTACTCTTCTAGAGGGGTAGAAAGGTTGGAGCAAATTTAATCCTTGGTAAAATATTAAAAAAAAATAAAATAAAGAGGTGGGCCCTCCCTGGTGGCACAAGTTAGGACACAGCACTGCAAGCTAGCCACAGCCACTACAGTGCCAGTTCAACCCCCGCCCCAGAGGTGATCCATACGACACTGTGTACTTAAGTCGATCTGCCTATTCTGCTCCTCACTCTGTCTCTGGTGAAGCCACTCACCACCCCTGCTCCTCTGGCTTGTACCCCCATTCTGTATGAATAAATAAATAGATTTTAAAAAAGAGAGAGAGGGATATATCTGAAAAAATCTTTTCAATCCCCAAATTAGCCAAACTCAAAAAGCTGAATTATTTTAATTCACAGTTCCATGAATCATTACCAAACAAAAGAAATACATTCATTGAACTCTTACTATGTTAAAGACACCATGCTGGTGAAAATTAAAAATGGAAAAAATCGTGGGCCTTCCTGGTGGTGCAGGGGTTAAAGTCAGTGATCTCAAGCTAGCGCCAGTCACTGGAACACAAGTAAGATCCCGCCCCCAGAGAGGTGACCCAATGGTGTAGAAGACCTCTCTGGTCTTCCTACTGCACCCCCCCAGCAGTGTATTTCTGTCGATCGGCCTATTCTGCTCCCTACTCTGTCTCTGGTCTCAATGACTATGATTACTATAAATTTTGACTCTGCTAGTTTTTCTATTTAGAGACTGTCAAGCATTCCTTTAAAATGAATCTGAACTTTATGGATTTGTTGTTGTTTTAATCAGAAGTACAAGCCTGAAGAAAGGGTTAACTTTCATAAGTAACATTTCATAAGTAACTTTCATAAGTAACATTAACTTTCATAAGTAATCACCATGGGTCCTATGGCTACTGAGCTCTCCCTTGGCATCCAGGGGAAAAATAATAAGAGAATTTCAGGAAGGGAGAAGACTTGTACAAAGGCAAAAACACAACATTTGAGGAGGCTGGGTAAAGACCTTATATTGATTTTTTTTAATTATACAGAAACTCTATATAAGATTTAATGTGTACCACGGCACCCTTGTTCTGTAATTAATTCTCAGAGCACTAATGTGAAGAGAATGAGTTTAGCCAAATGCCTGAGTACATAAGACTTGAAGCTACTACTAAGAAAAGCCAAGGTACCTTCTCTATGAATCTCCCTGTCTCCCTTACCAAATGGAAGCCTCACAGAGTCTACTGGGGGATGGACTTGTGACTACGAACTTTCAAATCAAATAAGTTGGGTTCAAAATGCAGCTCTACAACTTACTAGTTACATGACTCTGGGCAAATGTTTAATAGCTCTGAGGCTAGTTCCATATCTGTAAAAAGAGATTAAGACTCTTAACTCGCTGTGGCTCTACATACACATGTGCTTAGCAGATTGCCTGACGCAAGGAGTTTCCCAGTAAATGGTTTTGTCAACACCATCAGTAACATTATTAATATGAAATAGCGTGAGACTCAAGGAGCATGGTGCACCCGCTGCTACAAAAGATCCAGGGCATTTGACCAGATCTGAACTGACTACTCCCCTGCCACAACCCCCGCCCCAGGAAATGGAAAAGAATCTTTGGATGCCAAACAAAATCATCCATCACTCTCCTTTCCAAATCAGCAGAGTCATTTTTCAGTCACCAAAATAATAAAGATGTTCAATCTGCTAATAATTGGATTCTAATTAGAACCTCCCTCCACAATGCTGGAATTGCAATGGGGGGGGGGAGGAGTAATGAAACAGCAATTAACCTTTGGTTCTGAGTTTTATTTGCCGCTACCCAACATGGGTCAGTTGCCATAGAGATTATACCTACGTGATCTGCAGATGCGACCAAAGCCGCCTGGAGCCTCTAAACTAGCCTCTCACAGTTTGGCTTCGGGATAATTAAAAGTCTGCTAATAGAGAATTAAAAGTTGATCTGAAACTCTAATCCAAAACTGACTTGAATGGAAGTGGAAGAGAAGGGGTGGAGGGGAGGAGAAAGTGGAGCTGAGAGGGGAGAAATGAAAGAACACATATTTTGCCTGACTTTGAACAAGATGCCAGTTTCTTTCATCCCCAACTTTCCAAAGTATGATTGTCTGCAGCTCAGGAGACACCGATACGATGAGGAGGAAATGACAGATGTGAAAAGTTTGTTGCTGTTACTAGGAGGGCATCTCTTAGCTCAGACTGTGACCAAGACTCCCTTTGCCAGGGAAGCTGAAAGGAAACAGTGTTAGTTGCAATGAAACTTCTAGTCTCTAGGGGGTAAAGCCAAGCAAACCCAGTGGTGGCTTATGGATCTTTTGATCTTTTGGGTCAGATAACACCAGCTACAGCAAGGAGCAGCTCTCTGGAATCCCACCTCCTTCAGGAAATCCATTCCCCACTTCCCAGTGGATCCCTCTATAATCAACTTGGTCTACGTCTGTTTCCATTACCCAGCTAGATCCTGGCCCCTTTCATTCCTTATCACTCACAAAATCAAGGTCAGGCAGATAATTAAGTTATTTCTCCCTCCAAACCTAAGAGCTGTTAATTACCCAAGACAGTGCTAATCACCATTAGGGAACAAACTAGTGTCTGACTTAAGTGGATTCTAATTAAAATTTGAGTAGTATCTCCTAGAGCAGTGACTTTGAAGGGTTTTTTTTTTTCTTTTTTCATACACACAAGATCTATGACATTCATTTAGGAGGCACCTCCTGTGGGTTCCTCCATAAATGACCCCTCTTCTGTCAAGTCTTCCCCAACCACCCTCTCCGTAGTTGTCCCTCCCCAATCATTCTTGACCACATCAATCTGTTATGAATTGATCCTATGTAGACCTTACTACTTTGGGCAAAAATCCTGTTTATTCATTTGCTAATAAATGCTATAAACTTCCTAAGATCACAGAACGGGGTGTCTCTTTCTAACAGCATTCCAGGTGCCTACAACATGCCCTGGGGAAAGCAAAAACTCAAAGTACATTTATTGGCTGAATAAAGAATGCCCCCCATGGCCTGACTTAGCTGATAGGCAAAACAATGTCACATCAGCCCTGCCTTTCCCGCTTTCGAAAGTAGAATGTGTGTGTAAGACTGACAGAATTATCGAACTATTCATTCTTCCTTTCAACAAATATCTATTGAATGTCCATTGAGTGTCTGGTACAGTGTTAGGTGCTGGTAAGAAAACAGTAAATGAATAAGACAAGTTCCTGACCTTATGGTTGCTGTCATGACAGGGAGAGTAATTGCTGTACCTTGGTATATAAGTAAAAAATAAGACGTAGTCATTAACAATGGAGGAATCCTGGGGTGTGATGTGACAGAAAGTGACTGGCTATAGCAAACACAGGAGGCTACTTCAGTTCAGGGGGGCAGGAAGGCCTCCCCATAGGACACATTTGGGGAACCCATTAAGGGAAAATCCAGAATGAAGGAATTCTAGGCAAAGGAAACAGGAGACCCAAACTCGTGAGGTCAGGAAAAGCTCACGGGTCATGGTCCTGAGCATGGGGAAAGAGATCAAAGAGGGAGTGTGTCCATTTTAGCAGGGCATTTACATTTTATTTTTAGCACAATGGGAAAGGCACCAGAAGCTTTAAATCAGAGAATGACACAATCTGGTTTACATGTTAAAAAAAATGACTAGTGCTGGGTGGAGAATGAAAGGGAAGAGCTAGAACAGACTTTAAAGAGCAACAGGGGCCATGGGTCACACAGTGCTGTGTCCTTAGCTATTTGAAAAGGCAAAGAAAAAAAAAGTGAGAAACCTCATCTTATTCTAATATATATTTTTATTAAATGGTTTAGCCAGTCATTTGCAAAACTGTGTTCTTCATTATAGTGACAAAATGTGGATCGCACTCATTAGGGCATACAAGCATTCAGGGATGGAATGGCTGGGCATCGCTGTCCTGGGGCAAAGTGCACTGGCCCAGCGGCCGGAGAAGCGACCCAGGGTTTGCATGCAGCCCTGTAGGTACAGCTCTGCCATCATCTCCTAGCTGTTATTGGCCTTGTCATCGCTCGCCACCACATCAACCTCAGGCCTGACCTCAGCAATGCTTCTTTGAACATGTCCCTTTAGGGCAGAGTTCATGGCTGCGGCTTAGTTAGCAGCCTGACTTCACTGTCAGCAGTGTTGATGGGTCAACATTATCATCAGGAGCCCCTCACAGGATGCTCTTTCGTGACCAGTGACTGAGAAACCACTGAGAAGCAGGTGGCGGTGGACAGAGCTTTATCATCAAAGTCACCTGCCTCTCAGGCACACCCAACCCAGCAATTCTCCAAGTAGTTGCACAGAATCACCAGTTGCTTTTTTAAAATGATGTTGCAGAGATAAGAATCACTGGGGGATAGAGTTCAGAGATCATTATGACTTCAAACTCCCCCAGGGGATACTAACGGGCAGATAAAGCTGAGATGCACAGGTCCTAGACCAAATGTCTTATCTAGCACAGCCTAAATCACGTTAAGGCCCCGGGGCTTCCTTCTTCCCAGTCCTCACTTCTATGTTGGAACTTGGATAAGGGAATACACTCTGGTAGACAACCATTTATTAGATGCTTACCTAAGGCCCAGCAAGGTTATGTCATTTCACCCATACAACTGGGCAGAATTAGCAAATACCATGCAATACGCCCAAGGTGACAAGGTAATAAGAAAAAGATCGGGGTCCACACCCAAGTCTTCCAATTCCATGTTCTTCGTGTCCATGGTAACACTGTCCCTTAAAGGAACCAAAGGTGTCAATCCCAGTCCTGCCCCTTAAGTGACTTGGGGTAAGTTATTTAACCTTTCTGAATCCAGGTCCTTCTCTTGTAAAGCGTTTTTTGCTCATCCTAGCCTTTCCTTCACCCTCACTTTCTCCCTTTAGAATGAATAGCTCTCAAATAGCTCTGGAAAGCAAACAGGATGGCCTCCCACTGAGACAGGGCACATACTCTGGAAATTTGGGTTATGCTGTGGCATTCAGCCAAATCACACCCCTCCCAGCAAGAGCTGCATTGACCCTCATTGATCTCTCCTATGGGGGAACAGGATCACTCCGTGGAAACCTGCAAAGGGCAAGTTGTCTGTGTGACCGCAGTGACTCGTTTAGGAGGAGTGACTATATTTGCATAACTTTGCATATGTTATGCATCAATCTATGATATATTTATTCAAGGCAAAGGAGATGCAGATGTAGAATACCAAAAATAGAGTATTTCCCCACAACATATAAAGCAAGTGCTAAAAAGCCACCCGATTATACAACCTTCCCCCCACCTCCCATCTCAGCCAAAGTTGTGCCTTCCATAGTATGGAAACAGTGATTCTTGTCAGTGTGAGAAGGATAAGCCTAGGTGGGAGTTAAAGATCAAACATCAAGAAACTTAATCAGCTTCCCTTACCTTCACCCCTAACCTTTCCCTACTAGGTAAATGTAATACTGCAGAAGAGAAAGATACAGGACATACTTTCACTCCAAACCCTTTGCAAAGTGCTAAGAGCATATCTATGGTTTGCAAACCTATGCATTAGAGAAAATCAACCATCCTTCCATTCCCAGAAGGGATTATTCCCTTAAAAGGTTTGTGTGATATAGCTAAGTGCTTAACATAGTAATAAGTTCACAGTATTGGTTCTTGCGTTTCTTCACCAAACATTTATAGAACTCCCAGTGGGAGTTCTTACTCCTTGCACAGTGCTACCAGGGTCACCAGGGGGAACAGGATGAGATTCCTATTGACACTACACTACAAGTTAAAGATCAAACATCAAGAAACTTAATCAGCTTCTCTGATTAAGGGGACAAAACACTACGAGAACTTGAGTCACTTCACTTTTTGAGCCTCATATTCTTTATCAAAAAATTGGAAAAAAAGATGTCAATTTTCTATGATGAACATAATAGCATCTAATGGTCACAGTGTGACTTCTGGCACATAGTAGGCATTCAAAGATAGAGAGTCATGGGTACTCAAAGATTGAGAGCCATTGGCACACATGTTAGTCATGATTATTATGACTAAAAGGAAAGATGATGAACGGACTATGGTATCAGAGCAGAAACTGGAACTATTCAGTGGGGAGGAGAAAGACATCATGTCACCAAGTCAACATCATATTTTAAGTTTTTATAGCATCACAGCGTATGGACCACTTAGCAACTCCCAAATGCCTATTAACTTGTCATTTGGAGACCTCAGTCAGAAGTCTGTGTCTTTCTGCCCACAGTGATACCTGATGTCTAGAGTATCACTATCCTGATGGACCTGGGATCTGCTACAGCGAAAATAAAGGGAAAATCAGAGTACGTAACCATTAAAATTAATTGCTCACAAACATTAGAACCCAGACACCCACTGCAGTCATGAAATATGGATGAGGACTTGCTGAAAGCCATTTATATTAAATTACTTTTATAATAATATTTAACTTTTAAGCATTAAAAATTTAGTACTCTTTTTTTGTCATTTGCAAAAAAGCTACAGCTATTTCATAGATGGATGCCCAGCCCATCTCACAAGCTTCCAGGACTGAACACCAAACCTGCACCACTGAGACCTGCAAACTCTAATTCCTTGATATTAGCAATGCTGAAGACCTCACTGTCCTAAATACTGAAACATAGAAGTATAAAAAGTGTGATCTTTGAATTCAAAACTAGCAAGAAAAGACAGACACAAACACCTAACAATGACAAATTGTTGCCTATAGTTCCATGACACTCATCTTCAACAAAAATTAATTTATTTGAAACACCTCTTGCTCTTTCTTACCTCCATGTTGCCTTAAACAATGCCGCCTTTGTCCAGATACCTCCCAGTTCCCCTGAAGTACTTACTTTATCTCATATATATTCCTGAAGGATCCTGAAACTCTCTGCAATATGATTTAAATAGCTCTCCTACTAATTTTCGATCTACCTGCACTCTTTCTAACCCAAATACCCTAACATTGCCCTGCAACTGTTGATTCACTTCTGCATCTCCACTACCAGTCTGTGAGTTACCTGGTCCTTATGCCCTGCATGCTTGACACAGAACAGGTGTTCAATAGACTTTTGTCAAGTCAGCCAATTAAGTTAATAATTAATGGATTTAATATAAATGTCATCATTGATCTTTACTTAATATAAGGCAAGCATATAGAGGGGGTTACAACCAACTTCTTGGGGGGTAGAGGAAAAGAGATACCATTAGGAAAAATGTAGACCTGATGACATTTGAACAAATTCCTGGGGGGTTGGGGGGGTAGGAAATTAGCTTATTGTAATTAATGGCATTAAAAATGAAATTGTT
>NW_004567116.1:11233277-11251136 GCF_000260355.1 Condylura cristata | reverse complement strand
TGCAACTACCTTCTACCTACTCCCAACCTGTGCTTGGAACAGTCCTACTGGGTCCTTCTGAATTTTTATGACAAAAGAGTTGGTATTTTGTATTATTTGGGTAAACTAATATCTAGGATGGAACAGGATCCAGAAATACATCCTGGCTTCACACAAAAGTTTATATTGTCTACAAAATAAATATGATCAGGTAAACAGATTGTAGGTGGAGATGGAGGCATGGCCTATTTCACAGAGTCATCTGGAGAGCTATATTGACAAAACTGCCATCCTTCATGTGTGAGAGGAAAATCTCCCTTACAATTAGCTACAAGGAGAAAAACACATGGAGTAGATGCTCATTGATTTTGCTCATCTTCCACTGGCTGAAAGTCAGTCACATGGCCACATCTACCTGCAAGGGAGGCTGGGAAGCATAGTTTAGTAGTGCACTCAAAAAAAGGTGATCAACACCTTTTTGGTAAAGAGTGGTTATTAAAAACTTTGTCTTCTATTTTTAAGCAGAGTCATGAAAAATCCTCTCCTAAGTAATAGTAAACTTCCTGTAATAATGCAAGCACACACACACTTGAATTCAAGCCTTGGCACCCCTAACTAGAATCCTCTCTGAGTCTCAGGTTCTTCATCCACAAAATAGAGATAAATGCTAATGTAGAATTCAATGAGTTAACAACAGCAACAAAAATAGATCTTATCACAGCACCCAGCACATAGTAGGAGTTCAACAGATGTGGTGATGCCAGAGGTAATTTGCAATTAGTCACTATCCATGTGTTGGAGATAGCTATCATTTTCAGGATAGAAAGCAAGTAAGTACCAGGTTCTAGTCTGTTGGGGAAATTAGCCACCAATTCGGTTCACACTCTCCTCCCCCTACATCAGCATTTGCCCTGTGAAGACTCCTGAATAGGGAGTCTCCCTGCATATGGACTCCTAGCCTTGATGAAGGACCAAATGTCCACGCCCTTCCCTGAGCCTGCTCCTGCTCAGTTTTGCTGCAGCCTAGACACACCCCTGAGATGGCCCTGTCTATAACAGCACAGAAAATTCCAGCCCTCGTATGCTGATAACATTGTACCCACTGCTGAGTGCACAAATGTGTGCTGGCTGCAAGGAGGTCTGATTGCCCGGTAAGCCCATTTGTTTCTTGCTTTAAAGTGATCAATCATTTACTCAGATTTCAATGACTTGGACACAGGGGATTAGGGATGAGACACGACATGCTACAGAATAAGCAGCCACACCGGAACACTAAAGCCCCCGGTCCCAGGCTTCTGAGCCAGAAGTCCAGTCTTTCTCATGATTGGGTCTCTGTAAGGTTCTGCTGCTCTGGCTCCTGCTAAGTAAGGTTCACAGTCACTCACTGGTGCACTTAAAGCCTTTCCATTCAAGATCATTCCTGGAGTCCCAAGTTCAACTTGCGGGAGCACCCCTTCTTCCAGTTGGTTTCCTGCAGCTTTCCTGCAGCAGTTACCAATGAGCACATGTCCAAAACCTTTCATCCAATCAAAGCCTCTGACCCAGCAACTCCACCTTCAGAAAACTGGCCTAATGAAATCATCATAAATTTGGAAGTAACGTGATTCATAAATGTGCTCACCGGCAATCTTATAATACTGGAACCAAGCAGTACAAACAACATATACCATTCGTTGGACTGCAGCCAATAGCTACAAGGAAGTGAATTAGTTCATCCAGACAAGACAGATCATGAACATAGGGAAAGAAGTCAGGTAGAAGAAAGAATCATGGGGAACTTCTGTATTTATAGATGAAGACAGGAAGGAGATTCTGGGTGCAGGGGATGCTATGAGAATGAGGGGAATCAGCAAGTGTCTTGGGGTGAGTCTGTAGAGAAGCCAAATAACTTCTATACTGAAAATAATCATTGGATCGAAGAATTTCAAAGGCTGTTGCTGATCCGTGCCAGAGAAGGGTCAGCAAAGTGATGATCGCTGTCACCGTATTAGTGTAGTTGAGAGGGGGAGGAGAGAAAATGAATTTAAATTTTTTTTTTCAAAAGTGGTCACATCAGGGGAGATGGGAATCACAAAGTAAACATGGGAAAACACATTTTGATTTTCTCGTTTGACTTTTAAGTGGGTGTGATGTAAACTTTCATACGCTAAGAGGAAAGGCTTGATTAGTGATGGTGAGATCTTGAGTGTACCCTTTGTGGAAGAAGCTGATGAAGAGATTTAGAACCTGGGCTAATTCTCTGCTTGTTTTGAAGGTTTCTGCAGGGGAGGGAAGGGCAGCTTATGAGTACTTGGTCAAGGTTTCCTTGAGGCCAGAGAAGGCAGTTGTTCAGAGTATGAGACATCAAGATATTGAAGTATGTTTACCATGAATTTGCTATAAATGAAAGGGTGTAAACAGTGTTTAATTTACCAATTTTTGAGTTCACGAGGATGGAAGGAGGTCTAATTGCCCGACAATAAGCAGTCAGTGGAACCTTACTTCAAATTTTGAATTGTGTTCTTTTCCTGGGTTAGTGAGATACAGCAGGACACTCCCCTGATGGTGGGCAGTAAGGTCCAGTCACAGATCACAGCCAGCCACAGATTATGGGCTAAAACAGATATTCCATGGTATCCTGTGTTGCCAGTATGTGAGGAATGTTGTTTTGTGTTGTCACGTCCCATCAAGTCTACAAAATGCCCGTCTGAGACAGTCAACACTTTTATAAAATAAGGTTTGTGTTAGATGATTTTGCCCAACCATGAACTAGTAAAAGTGATCTAGAGAAACTTAAGCTCAGCAAGGCTAAACTCTGATGTTTGGTAGGATAAGTATATCAAAAGCATTTTCAACTTATGACATTTTCAGCTTGCAATGGGTACCTATATCATCCAAAATCAAGGAAAATCTGTGTATTTTTGGGTGAAAGGTACAAAGAAGATCTCTGCACCAGATTTTACAACTTCTTGTGAGTCAAACTATTTCAGAATATTTTTTTTAAAAAATAGTGTATAAGGAGAGAGCATAGAATAATGGCCAATCACGCATGCTTTTTAAAAATAAGTATATGGGATCAGTTATGGAAGGGACTTTAAACCTAATCCACTCTTCCCACTTAATCTCTGCTCATAATACCACTTCCCATAGGAATACCTTCTGCCACCTCCCTCCTTGTAGATGGCAACTCTATTACTTGAGTCTTCTAAGCAGAACAGGCCAAACACCACAGCCGACAAATCTCCTTCTTACTACAATCATCAGAACAGTAGTAGTATTTATTAATCATTTGCTACTGTAAGCCAGGCATTTCACAAAATTAATCCTCACCAGAATTTCCAAAGGTGGGTATGATCAATTTCATTTTAAAAACAAGATTGAGAAGTGACAGCCCTTGTCCAACACATCATAGCTGATGACTAGCCGAGGGAGGATTTAAACAGGAGCCATTTAACTTCAACGCCCAGCTCTCTCCATCACCAGATGCTGAACTCAGCTCCTCAGGGGGATGGTCTGAGCAGGTGAGGAAGGAGCTGGACACACAGCAGGGGAGACACTGCAGGATTCCCAGCAGCTCTGCTGGACAGGCAGCTATCTCGTGAGGCTTTGGCTCCACTCACTGGCTGGCTGTAAATTAAGCTCCAGAAAGTCAGTGACACTTAAGGATGCTTTCAGGCAACCACAGGCGCCCTTGAAGAGAGAAATTCCAGTGCCTGCTTTGGCAGAGCCCCTTGACAGGTGTCACACGCTCACTTCTCCCCACCCGTCCTGGCGTTCCTCTCCACTTCACGTCTTCCACTGCTTGAGAATCTGCCAGTCAAGACAGAAGCTCCTTTCTCCTGAATTCCCACTCTATCGACAGCTCCTATGTAGACCCACATTTGTTTGAAATCTATATGATTTCAGAGGCCATGTCAGAAATAAAGTTACATAACTATAAATGCAAAGTGGGCTCCACACCTGCAAAGGAAATGGAGGGTCAACCCCCTCTGACAGGGGGTTTCCTATGCTGTCTCAGAGCCTCAAGGTTGGGCTCTGACTCTGCCACTTGTCGCTGGCAGGTGAAAAATTTAACCTCTCTGTAGTCTTCTTTGCAAAATGGGGATAAGGTTAGTAACCAACTCAGGCTGTTGTTGGGAGTGGCAATATGCACAGATGGTATCTGCATATGAAACGTTAGCTATTCTCCTTAATTCCTTTTATTCTCCTAACAACCCTGTTATGCAGCCATTTTCCTGCATTTACAGGCAAGAGGGAAGACTCCCTCCGCCCCACCCAGTGCAGATCCCACCCAAGTCTGCCCTTGCTTGGGATCTGAGTGCCCCGACCTTCTCTTTGGACTTCGTCCACCAGGACTGAGCCCCACTATGCCCACCTGAGGACATCGCCGTGATGTGCTGAGAGGTGCTGATACTGGACAGGTGACTTATCCTTGGGAGGTATTTCAACAGGAGTCTTTGAAAAAGACTTTTCCCACTGGTGGAATGGCAAGAAGACAATGTCACTCATTGCACATGACACAGATCTCGCTGTGGAGGGACAGAAAGAGCATCCAGCCTGATGTGTTCACTTCTCTTATCCTCTGCATCTTCGTTTATAACATAGGAAGAATAAAACAAACATACGATGCCTGGGATAGCATCAATGAAGCTAATGATGGTGCTTTTGCAGTAGTCACAGTAAAACACTATTTTCTCATTTTTAGAATCATGTGTAATTTTTAATAAAAAATAACACCCAGTCACTCCCTGGAGGCGCAACCAGTTTGCACCTCACTATGAAGCTCTCAAAAGCCACTGCAGCATGAGTTCAAGCCCCCACCAGGGAGCTGACCCACATGGCGTGGCAGACCTCTCCTGACCAGCCCGTTGCTCCTGTCAGCAGTGTATTTCAGTCCATCTGCCTGTTCTGCTCCCCACTCTGTCTCTGGTGAGTCATCTCACCCCTGCACCTCTGGCCTGTACCCCAGTTCTGTAAGCATAAATAAATAAATCTTTAAAATAAATAATAAGACCCATAGCAACCAAGTTTTCTGAGCACCTATTCATGCCAGGCACTGTTCTCAGTGCTTCGCTTATATTAAAGATTGGCATGTCACCTACCCAACAATTGTGTGAAGTAGACACTACTGTTCTGTTATTTTGTAGACAAGGACACTGTGATTCAAGAAGTGACAGAACTTCCCCTGGTCACATTGCTGGTACATTTAGGAGCTGGGTGTTTTCTCCCTCTGAACTCCCAGCGTTTCCAGTAAGATCTTCAGCATTTTGCATCATTACTGGCAAATGAAGTTTCTCAGGAGCTCCTCTGTGTCAGGTCCTGTGCTGAGCAGCAGACAGCAAAGATGAAGATGCTGGTTCTACCTTTAGGAGCTTTGAATCTAGAAGAGGTTGTGGGACCTGCTATAACAGATGAATGTGCAGAGCACACTGGCTAGACAGAGGAGACAGTGAAGCTGGTTATTTCAGAGAGGAGGCGGGTCAGACGCATCTCTGAGGAGGAGAGCGGGCAGGAGAGAAGAATGAGAGGCTGGTGAGTGAAACGGCCAGAGAAGGAGCTTGCAGACCCAGGAGCAGAGAAGCATGAAATCAAGATTTCAAAGAATGACACTATTCAGGGAAGCACGCGTGAGAATATGTGCAGGGCCAGGGTCCCGGATGTGGGGATAAGGACTCTGGCTTTCACTAAAGTCATGGGGAGCCATTGATGAGTTTCAGTAGAGGAACAAGCAGTAAGTTTTGTATTTTGGAAGCATTATTCTCTGTGACTGAATTAGTATGTGAATGAATGAATGAATTTCTGAATGTTGAACCTTGCTAGAGTCCACCTACTCAGGCTTTTCTGCAATTGAGATGAATGTACTTCCCCTCATTATAATGAGTGAATAATAATGAAAGTACTTCCCCTCACTGTAATAATAAAGTGTATTTACCAATAAATTGTATTTACTAATAGGTAACAGATTCATAAAGCAAGAGGAATATAAATAAGTTTACATTTTTTTAGTTTTTTTTTTTTTAAGGATATTCTAGGTGCTGTATGCTGTTGGTGTATTATCCTACAAGGTAAGTCTCATTCCCTTTTACAGAGGAGGACACCGATGCTAAGGGGTGTTGCAATTTACTTGAAATCACAGACACCAGCAAGAAATCTGTGTTTAAAAGCAGGTCTGTCGAACTCCTAAACCCTTTCCTCTTTTTCTACTGCGTATCGCCAATAAACAAAAATATTTATTTCCTTTCTCTCCTTCAAAGAAAACTTTTTCAATAAAACTGAGATATTTTAAGATACCATTACCTCAGCATTCATGCTAATTTAGAAAAAGAAATTCATCCAAAGCATATACGATTCAAGTCACAGTGTATCTGAACTGGAAAAATTACCCAAAGGATCCTGCTGGATCCTTTAGTCCTGGCAGGGCTAACGTATCAAGAGTCAGCTCAAGGAATGTTTGTTTAGATGCACACATTTCTAAAAAGCATGTGGTGAAGGGGGACCAGTGTCCCCCTAAGACGTGGGTTTAGTTTCCCAGTCTTAATAGACAGATGAGCTCCCTGGAAATAAAAAAAAAAAAGTGAAACCCTATTCTGAACAGCAGGGGCAACAGGGTAAGTCTTATATGTGGGAAAAAAATAATTAAGTTCAAGCTCTTAATCTCTAGGCAGCCCTTTTTGAACCTCCGTTGGCACATATGTAAATTGGGGTGATAATAATAATACCAGCACCACAGAGGGCAATGTGAAGGCTGTTTGAAAAGTGTAAACCCCTATTCTGTATGAACAGCCTATCCTAATACATAAGAGAATATCAATTAAAGACACTAGAGAGTAGTTTCTTGTTCCTAAGGATATGAGTATTTAAAATGAGAAAAAGCCCAGAGAAGATAATGTTTAGTTAAAGAAATAGCTCACACTCTGATTTGATTATTTTAGCATTTGACCTCTGGTGAAAGAGCAAGACTTGGGTGCTTGCAGCATTCCTTAGATTTTATTAGAAAGAGAGCACCTCTTTAAATATATGTGGAATACAGCCTTCAGTGGGGCTATTGCCCAAGAGCAAGGAGTACTGTTCACATAAACTGGAATGCAACTGACATTTCTCAGGATTGGACAGTGTACAACCCACACAACCCAACCACAGGTCTGGTTGGGTGTTAACAAAAAGCACACCTAATCAAGATGGACTTTCCCCATGAATATCCAATTGGAAGGGTATAATCATTGAAACAAGGAATAAATACATACTTGGTGTGAACTTCTCTTTTAAAGAATGGCACTAAAGTGTCTGCCTCCCTGCAGGGCTGGGTGGAAACCAGCCCACCTTTTTGTAAAATAACATCACAGAGCTGTAAAATCAAATGATATCAAGACAAAGCAAACTATTTAGCGGGGAAAAACTGTCGATATTAGTAAGGTAAAGCAGTTCACACAGTGTCCCCCTAAGACATGGGTTTAGTTTCCCAGTCTTAATAGACAAATGAGCTCCTTGGAAATGCAATTTCCCATCACTTTTCCATTGCAAGAGCCTGCCATTGCTGTAAAACAAAAATGTGTACGATCACTAAGGCTGTGGCTTTCCACGTGGGGAACTTTCCAACGTGAGAAGCCCTCCCTCCTCCAGAGATTCTGAAATAATTGGTCTGGGTGTGGTGCCCAAGTATTAATGTAGGTTTGTTGTTTAACTTTCCAGGTAGAACCACAAAAAAAAAAACCTCAGCTTTCTCCTGAGCCATCTGTGTCCCAACAGGCTTGAACGAGACCCATTTCAGAGGACCACATGACAGGGACAATCACTAAAATAATGCCCAACTTACATAAGTGTGTTATAATCACAACGCATCTGCACAGACCCAGCCTGTTTGGTTTCCACAGGAATGTAGAGAGGGAGCTGTTACCTCTATAATCTCCCTGTCATGGTTGAGGAAAGAGCTCAGAAACAGGACAGACATGAGCACCTGCCAAAATACAGGGCGAGGAAGGAGAGTCCTGGGAATCTCTGGGGAGACTTCGTAAAGGCATCAGGTGCTCTGAGTGTCTGGCAGTCTGATCTTGGCTGGTCACATGTTTCTCCGACAGTAGGATTTCAAGAATCTAGTCCCCAGTTTGTCACGAAAGTCTGACTTCCAAACTACATTCTCTGAGTCTCAAATTCTCCATCTGTCAAATTGGAAGAGGGCAACAGATTAAAAGAACATAATTAGGGAGTGTAGTAAAAACCATATGTTCCATCTCCCTATGATTTTGTCTTCTCTCATGTGTACTTGATAGAAACTGTTGCCCTCCACACCCTCATTGGCTTCTCCTCACAGGAGTAAGAATGATTCATTTAGGGCCCTCCCTAGTGGCACAATGGGTTAAAGTGCAGCACTGTGAAGCTATCTGTGGCCACTGCAGCATAAGTTCGATCACCAGCTAAGGAGCTGACCCACATGGCGCAGCAGACCTCTCCTATCAAGCCTGCTGCTCCCCTCAGCAGTGTATTTCAGTCAGTCTGCCTGTTCTGCTCCCCACTCTGTCTCTGGTGAATCCTCTCACCCTTCCCCACATCTCTGACCTGTATCCCAGTTCCTTTATGCATCAATAAATAAATCTAAAAAAAATTATTTATTAAAAAAGAAGAATGATTTATATAGCAAGTGAAATGGTAGGATGGTAAGAGGCAGACTTTTAGTCACCCACACATCTCAGTTGGTGAGCGTACTGTAGCTCCCTGCATAGAAGTCTTTCCTCTCTATAGGCAGGATTCCTGTGTGTTCAGGGATCAATCCACCCCCTGGTGTTTTTAGACTTCACCCTCATCCACACTGAGGAGAGATCTCCAAACTGCAAACTATAACTCCCAGCATGCCATGAAGCTGACTTCCTGAATTTGTGATGGGGAGGTAAAGGAAGCTGCTGGGAACTAGGGACGGAGTTATGCAGCCATGACTGATATGTAACTGAACATATGCACACTCTTACTCTTTGGCTTCTGTGGCACCTACTTGCTCCCAAAAACTGCTGGAAGGAGATACATGGAGAAACCAGTAGAGATACTTGAAAAAGAAGTTTGGCAAAAACCCATGAATGAGAAACACATGAGAACTTCTCCTGGTCTTTGGCAGGGGCAATGGTAGAAGTTATCTTGATGGGCTAACCTTTGAGATTTGAGAGTCTCCCCCTATCCCAGCTCTATGGGATCTGCCTAGCCCTTTTCTTGTAGTTTGCTGCCAGAAGGTAGACTTGTAGCAAGAGTTTCTAACCTCAGCACCCATTTCAAGCCATATCTGTTTGACTGGCATTTGTCACCGGAGGAGAGGTAATTTTTGGGATTTTACTGGGAAGCTGTTCTTTGAAAACCTTTTTTCTCTGTCTTTACACACACCAATCCTATTTTAAAAAAATCTATCACACTAAGAGAATGCTTCCTTTGCCTTTACGCACATAGCTGGCAGAATCCTTCCAGAGTATGCATGCCTTAATAGCATGGGGTCCCTGGATGCCCCCTCTGTCATACACTAACAGGTGTACTCAGTATGAGGAAACCACCTTTCTCCATTCAGTTGGCTACAGACTCAACTTTCTTAAATGAGAAGGTGTGGGGGGAGTTTGAGGGAGGGCATTTGGACCTGGATCCCAAGAATGAGGTCCAATGTAAGCAGTAAGCATGACACTGCAATTTCTGACTAGTGTATATATTTTTCCAAGAATCTAGGATTCAAAGAGAGAGCTAATTAAAAGGCCACTAAGATCCCAAATCAAATTTTCCCTCATGTATCTCCAAAGGCTGGTTATAAAGATCTAAAGAGAAAACGGATGAAACTATCCTTACTTTCCCATCACTTCTCCAGTAGAAGGTGAATTTCTGAATCTCTGATGAGCCACCTCCAAGGCAAATTGAAGAAACCATTTAATTCAGGGATTCTCTTAGAAAGGCAGCTTCGTGTTTTAATCAAGAGTTTTAGGAAAGGCTTAATTAACATCATATTTTTTTACCTCTCTGAGGCCACTGCTGTATGGTGAGCTGGAGAATTCTAATGGGAAATGCAGTCGAGTTTACTCCTAGCTGTTCAAGAAAACACTCAAGATGGTTGTGTCATTTACTCTGGTTTTTGGTAAATGGCTAAGGGAGGGAGGTTTGGAGTAAAGCTGTGAACTCGGCAGCAGAGCAGGGAAAGGCAGGGTAAGGTGGTAGTTAGAGACTATCAGATTTGAGCCGCACAGCTGGTGCTTAATCCTTGCTCGACATTAACTATCTCCTTCAGTCAGGTTGCTACCCCAGACCACCAACTGAATGGCTAATATAACTGGGCTTTTCATTTCTCATAGTTCTGGTGCCCAGAAAGTTAAGACCAAAGCACCACCATTGACCATTTAGTGCCTGGTGACAGTCCCCTTCCTAATTCACACATGGCCATTTTCATTATGCACCCTCACATGGTAGAAAGGGCAAGAGAACTCTGTGGGGTTGTTGGCATATGATCAAGGGGTTCCCTGGGGCCCCCTGAAGACAGGGGTTCCCTGGGGCCCCCCCACAAAGACAGACTTATGTGTGAAAGACGTTGAGTAGAACTGGTCTACATAGACAGAGAAAACAGAAGAAGGGGTATCCCAAATAAAACATCCAAGATTACCACTCCCCTTGTGAGTAAATGCCCAAGAAAACAGGTTTGGCCTGAAGTGAGGCTGCTATGGCCCAAAAGCTTGCCACAGGTTTAAAGAACCTTCTGGCAGTAAATCATCAGAAAGGGATGAAAAAATCAGTCTGGAATGAAAATAGCAAAGTCAAAGTACAAATCAAGGTAATGGCTGCCATGGGGGGCGGGAGCATCATCCTTACGTGTCTCTCAGCCACCTGTTGTTCCCAGAATCCCACAAGTCTTCTCCAAGTCCCCCAACTTTTGAGCTCTGCTGCAAGTTCAAAGCCAGGAAGCAAGCACATTCCTCTACATGTCTCCCCAGGGCCCACCCACCTCCCATGCTATATTGCTTCACTGTCACTCAGCTCCAGCCACAATTAAGTAGAGCAGGGAACTTGGTTCTTCTCCCTTTTGTGGAAATGCATCAGGTACTGCCATTAAAACAAAACCCCTCCATCCAGGAGGGCTTAAACTGTAGGCACTAACAAAACACATGAGGAATTTACCCAGTGATTTAATCAGCCCCCAAGCATCCCTATCTCTACAGGCCATCATTTTGAGAAGTCGGGATTTCAACACAGAAATTTGGAAGGCATACAAACACTGGTTTATAATGCTGTGAAACTCTGGACAATTTATGTAACTTTACTGGGCTTCTGTTTTCTTGACCATAAACTGCAGATAAAAGTAGTCCCATGCTCTCCACTGGTGTGAAGAGGCCATAAAATGTTCTGTCCCCAGCCTCTAGTACAGCACCTTGCTTGTTACATACTCAATTAACTTAGTGACTGCTTGAATTTTCAACTGGCCACTCATCAATAACTTGGTAAGGTACTTGGCTGCTCTGAGCTTCACTGTCCCCCTTGGAAAACAGATCGCAAAATATCTACACTGACGGGTTGTCGTGAGCACGGAGAGAGACTACCATTGTATCTGGCACTCAAATACAGCTATGATTAAAGTGCTCATAAAACTTGAAAGAAATTAAATGTAGGTCTTCATGAGGAAACATTTGACGTTGAGTTTTTTAAAAGCCTCAGCTTTTGTCTCTTCTCTCCTAGCACCTGATGTCTACAACACAGTTGGCACTCTGCAAAATGTTGCTTAAGTGACCTGAATGAACTCCTGAGCCCATCCCGCAAGGCTGACTTTATAGACCAACTGTTCTGAATTTTCAGCCAGCGAAGAAACATTCATTAATATGTTCCTTAAGCTCCTGTATGACTTTCCTCCAAATGTAGAGATAATGTAATCTCCTTTCGTAATATATGGACAAGAAAAAAATCCCAGCCCTTTCATTAATCTTGCAGTGTTCCCAGTGCCTGGATTCCCTCCTCCTTCCTGTCTACTAGCCCACATCTTCTTTCACACCTCAACCTCAATAAATTCTACAACCATGTGTGTGCATGCTGTCCTCAGGATCCAGCATCAAAGCACTTGAAGGTTAACTAGATTGGCCATTCATCAGATGCAAAAATGCTCTCTCTACAAACACTCCTGCTAAGTGCTCACCCAGATTGACTTAAACATCTCTCCATAAAGCACCTCAGTTATCTTCAGTCAACTGTTAGAAACTTACATTGAGCCCAGATACCTCTTTCTCTTTCTCTCTCTCTCTCTCCATATAGTTTCTACCCCCTTACTTGGCTGTAACATTTGCAGGCTTGCAGCAAGGATAACGCTGCCTTCAATATCACAAACCTTCAATGTAACCTGTGATGCAGGTATCCTATCTTCACAACCAGATGAAAAACTTCTAGCAGGCAGTCCCCCTATTTTTATGTTCTTGGAGCCAATTAGTGTTAATAATTATATACTAATGTGTACTAAATAAATATTGGAAACGCCTCTTCGCTAGGCTGTCTACTTTCTCTTGGTCCAACTCATTCCATGGAGACCACCATAAACAATTACTTCTCCTTTTCAGGTGCTTAATACCCAAGCCACGTAATGCTGAGTAAATGGAAAGAGAAAAGGAAGGAGGAAGAAACATTTTTAAAAATTCCATCTTCAGGTGCACCGGGAGGCAATTTTCTTTCACAGGCACATTATTTGCAACCCTGACAGTCACATATCAAAGGAAGAACAATCTAAGTGCCATCCATTTCCCTCCCAATATGCATAGGGGCTCACGTTATGTCCTGGTGAGCTATGAACAAATAGAAAGAAGTGGAGAGAAATAGAATATCTCCCTAATTGCTGTTTGCTTGGATTATTTTGAAAGTGGTCAGAGGGCTTTCCACTTTGCTGAGTTCTTTATGCAATACATCCAAATTTCCACTGAATATTTAAATGTTTGGTCCACAGTCAAGCATTTCACAGTTGGTTGGGCTTTTTTAAACCAAAGGAAGTTAAAAGGCCCCACACTTTCTGTAGACTATAAAAGATAAAATTGTTTGACTAATTTAATACCGTCTAAGACAAAAAAACTCAAGTCTGGTCATAGTTATAAAATATTCCAATTTAAATCATATGCAGTGTTATAATCCAATATTACCTCAATAAACAAGATTAAAGAATAAAAATTAAAATATGGGAAAATATTTGTACCAACTAAAAAATTTCTAATCTCCTTATATAAGAATGGCCATCGTTGTTAGTTGTTTTGTAGGGTCGGAAATAGAGTGACTGCATATTGCATGTATTAAAATTATGCGGATAATGGGCATTTCATCATATCATTTTGCAAAAGAATATAAAATGGAATATTTCCTTTAGTCTCTGGTAGGAAATAACTCAATCAAAACTAGAAAATAATAACTTTAAGAACACAACTGGAAAAGAACTGAAGAGAGGGACATCTAAGAGTCTAAGAGGGTAGGAAATGATGTTCAGGCTCTTCTGGACGGTGGATCACACTCAGTTTTTTGTTTTGTTTTGCCAGATAATCAGTCTTACGTTGTGATTTGTCATAGCAGCCATAGGAAACTGACACATAGGCACTTAGGAAAATTTATTGAATGAAATGAGACTTAGCAAATGACAAAAAGAGTAGAAATCTAAGTTGGCATAGATACTGAAGTACAAGACTAATCTTCATGGCATACATAGCTGTCAGCCATTTATTTTGGTTCATGGATCTAACATTTCATTACAGGTAGATCATTAAATAATGAACATTCTTATGTTGTCAAGTTTCTTAGCTGCAAACTGAAGTTGTCATTGGTTGGTTTAAGCAAAGAAAGAAATTTATTTAGAGGGTAGTATGTCTCTCAGATTTCCCCTGAAGAATCAGGTTCCAGATCAGTCATGCATGTTTTGAAACACGGTAGCCCCTTTGAAACTATGAAACCAGAAGCAATGGACAAAATATGCCACATTGGTGTGGGGAACATACCACCGAGCACAGTATTCCATCACAAGCAAAGCCAGTACCAAATACCACCATCATTATCTCTGCAGTTTCTGAGCTCCCTGCCATACTGCCGTCAGAGTTCTTCAAGCTACCTAAGGTGTGATGAACGTGCAGGACACCTTCACTAGGAAGCTGAGGACAGGACCCGATGTTTTCAGCTTCTATAATAGGAGAAAACTCAGCCTCCTAATGAGATTCAAAGTGGGAATAAGGGAGATTCTCCAAACTTAGAAAGAAAATCGAGGTGATGGGTAGCCGTAAAGGAAAGATAAATATGTGCTATAACACCATATCCAAAGCTTAAGTGAACTTATTTTCAAGCATCCAGTTTCAACATGAATTCACAGTGTTAGGATGTGCAGTCACGCATTGACTGACCGCCTGTGTTCAATCACTTCTAAATTCAAATTAAAGCAGGTGACAGAATATGGAAGCAATTGAGGTTAAATATAGCTGCTTCAATCTCTAATCTGATCCCTAAATTAAATGAAAATGTCTTAAGTCATGTTTAAAGACTGATTTCCTTGGTCTGATCACCAAATGTATGGTCAACAAAGAAATGCTTAATTTTATTTCTCTTTCACATTCCCCCATTAGCCTAAATTAAAGATTTATCAAAGGTATGTCAAAAAATGCAATATCATATTTGGAGCAACCTAATTACTAGAGTTTGGGTTGAATATCAGACTTCATTATAATAAATGAGAATAGAAATCCCAGACCTTAGGTTATTAAAGTCTACCACCTAAAATAGCCATTGAACTAATAGTTTGCCTTTTTCTACATCAGGTAATGTGCAGCACTGGAGAAAGGCTATCTTTTGCAATATTGGTTAACACATAAATTGTTATTGCCAGTGTGAAAAAAAATATGTAGGGTCCACAAAATCTTTAAAGAGAACCACCATGTAATCCAGTAATGCAACTCCAGGTTATATATCCAAAGGAAATGAAAACTGGGTCTTGGGATGTCATCTTTACTCTCATTTTCATCAAAGCATTATTTATAGTAGTCAAAATATAGAGAATAGCCTAAGTGTCTATCAGCCAAAATAAATAAAGAACACAGAGATACACACACACACACACACACACACACATGTACACGCACAACCAACAACACTGATGGGCCTTGAGGTGATCAAGGTAAGTGAAATGAATACCGTATGACATGAGTTATATGTGGAATCCTAAAAAGCCAGAGTCATAGAAACAGAGGTTAGAATAGTAATTAAACAGAAGCTGGGGTAAAGGAAAGATGTTGGTCAAAGTATACAAATTTCCAGGAAAAAGATGAATAAAGTATGAGTCAAATGCTCAGCATAGTTATATAGATTATACTCCTGTATTATATATGTGAAAGTTGCTAGGTGAATAGATTTTAAATGTCTTCATCACAAAATAGATATGGCAATTATGTGTTGTGGTGCAGGTGTTAGCTAAAGCTATAATGGCAGATAGTTTGCCATGCATAAAAGTATCAAAACAAGATACAGTACACTTCAAACATACAAAATGTTATATGTCAATTATATCTTAATAAAACTGAAAAAACTATATGATAAAGATGCAGTAATCAAAATAGTATGGAACTGACATAACAAACATGTAGATCCATGGAAAAGAATAGAGACCACAGAAGTTAACCCACATGGTCAACTAATCTTCAACCAGGTTACCAAACACACACAATGGAAAATGCACAGTCTCTTCAATAAATAACAGTAAAACTGTTAGCACATGTTAAAGAATGAAACTGAACCATTATCTCATACCACAAACAAAAAAGTAATTCAAATTCAAAAGAACAAGTACTATATGATGTCAGTTATATGAAGATTTTTTTTAAAAAAAAGTCAAACTCCTACAAGCAATGAGGAGAATGGTGGTTGCCAGCACCCTCAGGGCATGCTGGACGAGGGCAAGTATTAGTCAAAGTATACAGAGTTTCAGGTATATTGCTGTGTTCTCATCACAACAAAAACAATAATAACACATTATCAATTTATTATTGTGTTGCCACACAAAATACAGGAGGAAATTTGGTGGTGATGGATATGTTTGTGCCTAGATTGTGGTGATGTAGGCTTACCTCCAAACTCATCAAATATTAGACATTAAATATGTACAGATTTTTGTATCAATCATACTTAATAAAGTGGCTTTAAAAATAAAATCTGAAGCTACTCCATCATTCTCAACAAATAAGCAGAAATGTAATTATCACTAAGATGGTGCCATACACAATATAAAATGTTAACTGAGCAGAGCTTTAATAATTACAAATTAGGGACTCTGGTTGAGAGACTAGAGCTTCACACTAAATCATGAAGAACATTTTTGTAATTTGGAAAATTTATGGCTAATGGCATAGAGTTCCCAAAACACATTCTGTCTAAGTTACAAAATATCTAGTACAAATGTCTACAGATGGTCCACTTGTTAATCCCACAAATATTTATTGAAAGAAGTTTGTGTTACACATTGATCATAACAACATATGAAGATTTACACAATAATATTGCAAAGTAAGAAAGATATATTAGTTATGCACTAAATGGAAACATTTATGTATGTAGACAGCTGAGAAACTACCTAATTCATTTTTTACATTAAAGAGTTAGCTGATGCCCAAGTTAATCTATAAATCTGATGTACTGTTAATCAAAATTCCAACATAGTTTTTTAAAGAATGATATGTTAATTCTAAAATTCATATGCAAGAAAAATCAAAATTATCCTAGAAGAAAAGAAGAGCAAGGATGGGAGACATGCCTTGTTAGATATTAACATATGCAAAGCCAAAGTAATCAATATAGTTTTGTTTAAAAAAAGGACCATTACATACTAAATAAACAGAATAAAAAATGCTACAAACTGAGCTTCACACCTACATAAACATGATTATAAAAAAGAAAATGGCAGTTCTGTTTCCTGGGAAATCATTACATTATGTCAGAACCACTGGTATACCTCATAAAATAAATTTTATCACTTTATCACCTCATACACAAAGCTTTATAAGTTCCAGATGGACCTAAAAGTAAACAGCAAAATTTTACAACTACTAAGGAAAGTCTATGGAACATCTTTATGACTTTAACGTAGGGATAGATTTCTTAGATCATATGTAAACTTGACCCCATCAAAATGTAGCTGCAAACAAACTTTAAAGCCAATCAACTGTCTTGGGTTAGATCTTTACAACTTATATAACAAAGAACTCTTCAACAAGGTGCAACTAGGAAGCCCAAAGTGTGGCTGAGGAAAACAGACCCAAAATACCATATTCTCGGTTCCCGCTTTTGGCACGAGAACCAGTGCTTTAAGAGATTGCAGAGAGGTTTCGTTTAACAGAATTGACACTACTATATCCCCTAAACCTCTGACTTATATAAGGTTGCAGGGAAGTTAGAAGTTGTCTTTTGCTTATAAATCAAGGCTGTTTCCTTTGCCCCCCTCTCCAAAAAGGGGGCTTCCCCTCCACAAAACTGACCGTGATGAGCAAAGTTGGGTGATGTTGCCAGAAGGTCACACTGATACTTTGCTTCCAAGTAGCATGTTTATTTAACTTCAAAACTGTCTCACACAAACAGAGTAGGAGAAGAGGGAATGGAGAGGAGTGGCCAGGTGGCAAAGAGAAGCAAAGCAAGAACTTCTCTTACTTAGGTTTCAAACTTCCAAGGCTTAGTGATGATGACGGTTCATCTGGAAGCAATGAGGCACCCAAAATGCTCTGCAAAGCTGCCCTTAGGGTTGAGAGGAAGATGTAGTTAATCATGGAAAGAACCCTGCTGCCTTCAGAGGCTGCTTGAGCAGGAAGCCATTGCCCTCTTGAAGCCATGATTGCTCTGTGGCACTCACAGACATGAAGCCCAAACCCCAAGTTCTTCCCTTAAAGCCAACCAAGAGAAGAACTAAGCCTTGGG
>NW_004567116.1:11207393-11231827 GCF_000260355.1 Condylura cristata | reverse complement strand
CTGGTGGCGCAGCGGGTTAAAGCACAGCACTAAGAAGCTAAAGCCACTTCCACATGAGTTCGATTCCTGCCTGCCCCGGAGCTGACCCACATGGCCCAGCAGATCTCTCCTGACCTGCCCACTGCTCTCCTCAGCAGTGTACTTCCTCGATATGCCTGTTCTGCTCCCCCACTCTGTCTCTGGTGAAGCCTCTCGCCACCCCTGAACCTCTGGCCTGTACCCCAGTTCTGTATGTATAAATAAATAAATCTTTAAAAAAATAATAATAATAATGAATAATTTCTCATTTCGACCAAAATGTTTATCTACATTCATATCTCCAAGAAAAAAAAATTGCTGTTCTGATTATCTAAACCTAGTGAGTCAAATAACCATCGTCATTTCTTTGCTTTGGTTCTGCAGTTTTGGAAGGACCCAGTAGGGACAGCTTGGGGTGTCCCAGGTGACAGTTACTATAGTGGAATGTCCGAGGTGACGCCTTCACTCACATATCTGGCACTTCAGATAGGGTGGCTAGAGCAGCAGGAGGCGGGGGTCCTGTCTCTGTCTCTCTTTCTGTCTGTCTCTGTGTATGTGTGTGCATCTCTCTCCTTCTCCCCGCCCCCCCACCCCCATGGCTTCCCCTCTTGGCTGTTTGGACCCTCTCCCAGCATGGCAGTCTCCAAGTAGTTGGATTTCTTACAAAGCAGTTGACTTCCTCCAAAGAGCAAAAATAGACTTTGCCTGGCTTTCTGAGACCCAGACTGGCACAGTGTCAGTTCTGCCACATTGAATTAGATGCCCTGGAGAAGTCTGACCTCTGTGCCAAGACATAAAGATGTTCATCCCCACATTGTTTCTCATATCAAAATACTAGAGACAACTCATATATCTAATCAGTGGTACTGAGATGAAAAAAAAATGTTATATTCATATGATGAAGTAAAAGATGAACACATCAGATTATTTATCAACAAGAAGGGCTCTAAAGTCCATGTTAATTGAGAAAAAATGGTTGAAAAAGTCCATGTTAATTGAGAAAAAATGGTTGTATAGAACAAATTATGCAATTTTTTAAAAATTAGAATGACATTACTTTTGTGTGTGCGCATATATATAGATAGATAGATAGATATAGATATAGATATATATTGAACATATTAAATCACAGACCGTAAGGACACACGCCAAAATCCAGACATTGAGTGCTTCCAGGATGGAGGAGGAAAGGTAGGTCGTGAGAAAAGAACAATGTAGAACTCAACTTGGTGATGTTTCAATTATTTTACTTTTTTCATTGGTGGTACTGCCTATACTAGTCTGAAATATTCTGAAGTTTAAATCCTCTGCAATTTTATAAAAATATTTAAACAGTCTGTCCTATAACTGCTAATCTAGGCAGGCAGTTTAGTTTGGAAAATGTCTAAAGGTACGAAGGGCCTGAGACATTCTCCTACCTACAAGCTAACAAGGTTACTTTCCGGTCGCAGAGCTCCTGGCATGCTGACAGCAAACTCCCGAGCAAGAAGCAGAAGACCTTCTGAGTCAGGGCAATGGCAGAACTATACTACCGGCATTTGTATCAGGGCCAGAAATCCTGGTTCCCAAAGGGCAATACAAAAGCCATTGTTTTACAGGAGAGCAACACTGAGCTTCCAGAACTCCACTGACAGTAAGATGGTTTTTAACTGACAGTAAGATGGTTAGACCTGGATACTAACTTCCAAGGCTAGAAGCCTATCTACCCTTTGTTCTAGAAGGAGACATTGATCTTCCAAGGCTGATGGCTACACAAGTGTTCTTAGAAAGATAGTCCAAGAAAGTCTGAGTGGCACATGGGTGAATGGGTGGTGGGAAGCCACAGGGATTACAACTGAGATGAAAAATGCACAAAATGAAGAATGATGTAAAATATGTGTGTGTGTGTGTGTATACATACACACACATATATATATATTTAAAAATGAGAGAGAGAGATAAGGTAACCCATGTCTTGACTCATGAAATGTTCAGAATTGCCAGTAATGATGGAGAATTGTCTTCGAACAAGAACTTTCTGATTTGTGAAGAGGTACCCCCATTGTAATAGAAATATTACAGGACTAATTGTTATAGGTGTTAGATAAAGACTTACACTTAAACTATTTACACTTAACACACTACTTTGCTTATTCTAACTACAAACCCATAAAATCAAAAGGATTAATCTTTAACACCAACCAGGTTAGTAAGATATTGATGATTATAAAAAAAGCTAACTTCTAAGAAAATAATAAAAAGGCTTTGCAACAAATACAATGTTTCTTAAAACATTAAATGTCACTTTAAATTTTTATCAGGAAGGAAAAAAAACAACCACATAAGGCTAGAATATTTAATGGTCTTCTAACCCATAAATATACTATACTATAAACAAGGTGCCACGGCATAAAATAAAATGAGCTATAGATACGCTTTAGAATTAACTTCAGTACACATTATGATGCATAATAGCTGCTAGAATCTTTAAACAACTCATAATGTATGTTTTACTTCCTTATGTTAATACAAAAAATTCAAAATCCTGTACAAAGTTTTTTAAAGGCTCACATTGAAATTCTAAGAAAGTCAACATGAATTTTGACACAAGGGTAATGATAATGGATAGTCATATAAAACTTTTCCATGTATAAAACAAAGCATTTTTACATGCAAAGTATTAAAATGCTAATTCCCAAACAATTCAGAAGCAAAAAAAGTGCTCACACATAGATCAGGGCCCTGTCTAATTGTTAGGGACTTTTGAGTATGTAGTGAGTGGTTAATGGGACTTGAATGATATTGTGGCGACAGCGAGATAAGCCAACATTTGAAATCCAACTTTGAAAATCTGAATCCCAGATCTTCTACTTACATTTTATAACTCTTAGCAAGTCACTACTTCTATAAGTATCAGTTTTCTCCCCAGCAAAATAAAAAATATCTAAATTATATTTCAATGACTAGCACTATGTGTAGTAAAGAATAGGTCTCAGTATTATTTCCTTAAATTCTGGTGTCTATACTTAATATTTAATAGTCCTCATAACTTTGAGGGTTTTGGAGAAATGACATATAAGTGAGATATATTTTTAATGTATGTGGGGGAGAATATATATTATTGTATCTTTAGTTTCATTTTATATAGAAAATTACAATTTGTCAAATGTTATAGAAGCATATGCTCTTATGTTTCAAATAAATATCTTTAAAGTGTAATAATTAGCAGATAAAACAGTTGAGGTCAGTATGTGTGGCTTTGAGTTGTAGCTTATTATTTACCAGCAAACTTACTCTACAATATAGATCATTCAGAGAGGAGCACGGTGGATTGAATCTTAGGAGAAAAAGCATTTCATTGTGCTATCCTTTAACCTAAATTGCAAGAGAAATATCTATCTTTGTAAGAGAAGTCATTTTATCAAACATCCAACAACCAGAAAGGGAAACTATTGCATTAACTTTTCCATTATCAGACAAAAAAAAAGCAGATGTGACTGGCTAATAGGAAGATCCCTAGGCAAGGCGCTAACACAGGTGAGTTATAGTTCCACTTAGTCTTTAAATTTGCTGCATGGCCTCAGAAAAAGCATATGCTTTCTGGGCCTCAGTTTATCAATCAAAGAGAGTTTCATTTACTCTAATATTTGTGAATTTGTGTGTGTGTGTCTCAGGTTCAAACACCTTTGAAAAAAAAATCAGTCAGGAACAATCCCTGCCCATAGCTGACACTGGTATTTTCCTACCTCTGTTGGCACTTCTGTTCTAAACTCTTCCCAGATTTAAGAACGAGTATTTTGTTCAGGTTTCGTTCAATATGCCTGGCCCCAAGAAAAGAAGTCATGATTTTTCTTTATTAATCATGATAATTCTCTTCTTTTTGCCAAATGTTCACTTTCCCAGCCTCCCTTGCAACTAAGAATGGGTACATGGAACAAAAGAGAATACCAGTTGGGCAGCTTGAATAATTTTCTTCACTAACAAAAGAAAATTTCTGCCCACATATTCTTCACTTTCCTGTTGGGGAGGCTTGGGATGTGGTGTCTGGAATTGTGGCAGCTATCTTGTAAACATGAGGTTATGAACCTAAGGAAAATGAGTCAATCCATTCAGGAAGGATGGAAAAATCTGAGTCACTAGTACTATTATTGTGCCATGGAGCTTTTTACTAAGTAAATATGTCACTTTGATTTAAGTTACTGTTGTTTGTAGCTAATTGCATTCCTAACTGCACTACTGGGAGTTTTCCATTTTGTAGAGGAGGCAGACATATCACTAGAAAAGTGCAACAGAGTTAAATAAATACTATCATAGAGGTGCAAATAATTATTTCTGTTTTACCTGCTGACAAGCTGCTGCAAAGACAAAACAAAACTAGATATAAAAATGCCACTGAAGAGAGTATGCAGCTCAAAGTAAAATATCAGTACTTATGGGGCAAGTGGCCAGATGGTATCAGAATGATGCTGGTTTATGTTCTTCATATACTCACAGCTAGGTTGCAGAAGAACAAATGGATTAAAGACTTGTATATATGTCTAAAGGCCACAAAATACAAAGAAAATACATGCTGTGAAGAAGTCTGAGGAAAAAGAAATACTTGTATAATATTTGGGGGAATACAGATTGGCCCACCCATATGAAAAAATAGCATCAGCACTCCTCAAAACTTTAAAAGTACCTCTACCATGTGATCCAGCAATTCTACTCCTAGATAGCCACCAAAAAAATAGAAAATTATTAAGCTGGATATATCCCACATTCACTGAGGCATTGTTTACAAAAAGCAGGTTAATGGAAACAACCTCAATGTCCAATAACAAAGTAATGGATTAAAATGTGGTATGAGCCCTCCCTGGTGGCGCAGCGGGTTAAAGCACAGCACTGAGAATCTAAAGCCGCTTCCTCATGAGTTCGATTCCAGCCTGCCCCGGAGGTGACCACATGGTGTGGCAGACCTCTCCTGACCCGCCCGCTGCTCCCCTCAGCAGTGTACTTCGTCGATCTGCCTGTTCTGCTCCCCACTCTGTCTCTGGTGAATCCTCTCACCCTCCGCATCTCTGGCCTGTACCCCAGTTCTGTATGAATAAATAAATAAATCTTTAAAAAAAAAATGTGGCATGTAGGCCCTCCCTGGTGGCCCAACAGGTTAGGACACAGCACTGCAAGCTCATCAGTGTGAGTTCAATTCCCGGCCCGGAGGTTACCATGTGGCGCAGCAGACCTCTCCTGACCCGCCCACTGCTCCCCTCAGCAGTGTACTTCATCTGTTCTGCCCCAGTTCTGTCTCCGGTGAATCCTCTCACTGCCCTCTGCACCTCTGGCTTGTACCCCAATACTATATGCATAAATAAATCTTTTTTTAAAAAAAAAGTAATATATAAACATGACGGAATACTACTCAGCTATAAAAAATGATGAACTCTTACCATCTGTAACAATATGGATAGAAATAGAAGTGATTGTGCTAAGTAAAGTGAGTAAGAAGGAGAAAGACAAATACTGGGTGATTGCACACATGTGTGGACTACAGAGAAACAAAACAAAGGAACCTGCAAAACTAAACCAAAGCAAACCTTAGACATATGATTGCAAAAGTGTGGCAACTAGATGGGGAGGTCAGGAGAGGATGGAAAATAGGGCAGGAAAGCAAGCACATGATCCAATGTGAAAGACTGGTTGTTTTGGTGATGGATGTTGTCTATTATCTTAGGAGGTGTGATACTAGTCCCCTCCAAAACAATTAAGACATTACAAATGCAAAATAACCAACAAATTAAATTGCCACGTAAGTATTAAAACACAAGTTGTGGCCCTCCCTGGTGGTACAGCGGGTTAAAGCACTGCATTAAGAAGCTTAAGCCCCTTCCGCATGAGTTCGATCCCCTACTGCCCCAGAGGTAACCACATGGCGTGGGCAGACCTCTCCTGACCCGCCCGCTGCTCTCCTCAGCAGTGTACTTCATCGATCTGCCTGTTCTGCTCCCCACTCTGTTCCTGGTGAATCCTCTCACCCTCCATATCTCTGGCCTGTACCCCAGTTCTGTATGAATAAATTTTTAAAAAATCAAAAAACAAAAAAAAACACAAGTTGCAACAAATACATAGAAATACCAAAATTCTTTAAGAAAGAAATATGACAATAACGATCACAGCTAACTCTTTTATTTAAAGAAATGCATCATGTATGTGTTACAACAAAAGTAATGAGTTGAACTTAAATGATTAGACTTTTGTTATGTGTCATAGAAATTATTTTCCTCTACTATGGAAGATAATAACTTGTTTTTCAGATGAAATCTTTTTCAAAGGATTATCGCTCCCTTCTCTTACATGTTTCCTTGTTACTATATTTATGTTAAGTTTGGAGATAACTTTCACACTTTCTTATTGTGGTAAAAACACCAAATTTTAAGTGTGCAATACATTATTGCTGGTGACAGGTACAAAGTTGTACAACCACTCTAGAGTGGTTCATCTTACTGGGCTGCAACTTTATTATGTCTATTGATGAGTAACTTCCCACATTCCCGCTCTTCAATAACCACTCATGGTACCCACTATCCCAGTCTGATTTTGTGAGTTTTACAATTTTTAATACTTCATGTAAGTGGAGCAATGCAATGTTTTTCATTCTGTGTCTGGCTCATTTTAGTTAGCATTATGACCTCCAGCTTCATCCATGTTACCATAGTCTACAGAATCTCCTTTTTTAAGGCTGAATAGTATTCTACTGTCTGTCTCTATCACATTTTCTTTATCCCTTCACCTGTCGATGGATATTTAGAAAGCAGTGGGCATTGCTCTCTGAGATATTGTAAATAGAGCTGCAATAAACTTAAGAATGCTAGTATTTCTTCAAGATTTTGATTTCAATTACTATACTGAAATATTGACTATATATCCAGAAATACGATTGCTACATCAAAAGGTAGTTCTGCTTTTAATTTCTTGAGGAGTAACTACACCATTTTTCATTCCCACCTGCAGTGTACAAGGCTTGATCATAACTACATCTAATTGAGTGTTTCATTTAACCCAGACCCTCATCTAAGACCTCCACCCCTACATATACTAACTTATTTAATCTTCAAATATTCCAAGGGGTTTGTCCATAATTATCCCTATTTTTCAATGGAAGAAAGGGATGCATAGGTAGCAAAAAGACAGGCACACATTTGAGTAGCTGGAGCTTGAAACACACACATCTTTTGCCAGAATTGAAGGACTTAACCATTACACTATACTACTCTTCTGAAAAGCTATTTTTATTAGAAATTATTTACCCTATTATTTAAAAAAAATAAGAAGAATTAACTTCTGATTGTCAGAATAGCCAAGACTTTCAAAAGAGAGTTAATGTCATAGCATTGTCACTCCCATTATATGCTAATAAAATTGCTCTGGATAAAGTGATAAAGAGTGAGTCATGCATTCTGCCTTTTATTAAATAGGAAGAATTCATATTGCACATATTTGATGAAGGAGTAATTAAGCATTAGAGAACAAATCAAATGTGTATACACCATGTGCCCTCTTCTCTCATGCTATCTCCGCAAAGTGTATATCCTATTCCAAAAGCCACTCACACTTGGGATGCTACACAGAACTGTACAAGCTCACTGCACAGCCCTGAGGACACCATGTGTCATTGGGGTGAATGGCACTGCCTTGAGTTGTACTGTGTAGCAGCTTCTTGCCTAGTCTTGCCTTCTCACCACATCATTCCTCATTTCTTTCTGCTTCTTTTATAATAATTGAAGTACTCAGTCAAGTAGCTCGGTAATAAAATAAAATTAGGACATACTTATACACAGCATATGTATGTATACACACACAATGGCACACTTGTTGAGTTTAAACATTTTCCCATTTGTCAATGAAAATTCAATTTAGATATGAAATGGACCAAAAGCCATCTTCTATAACATTACCATCTTCAACATGACTGCTATACAATTATCACCTGGACGCAATCCTCCAAAAAGGAATTATTGAAAGGATTTTCGGTCTGAAAATTGCTCTAATTTCCTAATCATTCAGGACAAGATCAGAAAGCTTCTCAGGACATCCAGCCACACAAAGCAGAGCTTTGAGTCCACCTTGCAGCCAATAAACATGAGATTCAATTGCCAAGTATAAATGCCACTTTACTAAATGTTTACTCTGGAACAGGTTTTGTGCTGAGTGCTTTATGTACATTATTTCATTCCGTACTGCCTGGGTAAGTGATGTATGTATGTGATACAGATGAAAAATTTGCACCTACGTGGGGTTCCAAGGAGTGAGCAAATTCCAGCTCACGCTCTTGGGTGTCCACCCCTTCCTCCTTTCTAGGACTTTGCTCAGGTATCCACTCCTCCACTGAGTCATTCAGTGTGAGCCTCATCTCAAGTTCCCAGAGCAGATCTCTTCAGGCTAAGTTAATCAGGATAATCTCCTCCATCACGACTAGGTTAGCAAATCCTGTTCATGGAAGCCTATTCTGTCTAGTGAAAAGTGAGAAATTTGGTGTGGGGCTTTTAGGAAAGGTGGAATCAATCCTCCAGAAAAAACACAAAATTAAACTCCTTTCTTCCCTTAGGTACTTTCACGGCAGTGTGGTGCCCAAAATGACTACTATCACCTTTTTACCCACCTGAAAATCAAGCCACATGACTGAGAAAAATGAAACCAAGAGAATCCCGGGGGGTGAAACCAAAATGCTCAACACTACCTGATCTGTGAGATGACAAACAGGGGCTGATAGCCCCTTAATTGACAGATGAGAAGATGAAAGTAAGAATAAACAACTGCCTAGAGGCTTCACAGCAAGAGCTGCAACCCATATGCAGCTGAGGGTGCTGTCTGCAGAGAAGCCTCCACTCAGTCTCGGAAACACCTTTTGTGTGACTAAGTATAGTTCCTATGTCTTCGTACCAGCCTGTGCTGTTTTCAGCCCAAGATGGTGCTCTCCCTGCCAGACACGCCGCCCAGTACACTGGTGAGGGGAAAGCATAATATAAACAGAGCAAGAAGTACTCTGAGTCATTTTCTCCTTTAAAAGAAACAGTGGGTCAGGAAATAGCTAAGGTTAAACCAAGTCTGGGGCGCATCATAATTCAGCACCATGGACAACAAAAGAGGGGCCAATAAAACTGAAATATGAGACAGACAAGAGATAAAGGGAGAAGAAAGAAAATGCTTAACTCCCAGGTTCCTCCAAAGGAATTTCAAACTGTCGAGGCTTTTATTCACCTTTTCATTCAGAGCCATTTATCTTCTTTATGCCATCCAAGCTCTTTCCTACAGAAAAGCCATTCTCCCTCATTCATGACAGTGCAAATTACTTCCTCCAAGGAGCCCAAACCAGTTTGTTTAAGTTCTACCGTGGCTTTCCTGTCACAGGTGTTAACTGTCTTTCTGAAAAGCATTTTGAGGGGCACGTGATGGGGAGCATCCCCTGTCTTTCCTGGTAGAGATGAGGCAGTGCATAGGGCCAGGGAGAATGTGTTTTACATGCATCCATGTAAGCTCTGCAAGAAAAGTGTTTCCATTCCACTAATACCATGGTGAGTATTTTTAAATATGCATTTATATAATATTTATATATATTTACATCATTGTTCATTTTTGTGCAAAGTTTGATTTCTCCTCTCAGGTGTCGTCCCCACAGATTTCCCATCACCAAGGCACCTGTGAACCATCACCATGGCAAGTACTTTAAACTTACAGAAGTAGGAACTGGTGCACAGCTGATTGTGGAGCTAAATCCTTCACTAAATTATAGCACCAGTTCTGAAGCTATCATCAAGCCTGAGAAAAGGTTGTTGGAAACAAAAGTGAGACTAAATCAGGGTATATCGGGAAGATAAGTCATGATGGAAGGTGTTTACAAAGACAAAGATGAAAATGTATGGATGAGGGTCTTCCTGGTAGCCTAGGGGTTAATGCTCAGCGTTATCACTGCTAAGGCGTGAGTTCAATCCCTGGCCAGGGAGGTGACCCACATGGTGCAGCAGACATCTCCTGTCCTGCCCACTGCTCCCCAATCTGTCTCTGGTGAATCCTCTCACCCCCACCCCCACCACATCTCTGGCTTATACCCCAGTTCTTCTACACAGAAAAAAAAAAAAAAGAAAGAAAAAATGTATGGGCCATTTCTTTCTCATTGGAGACTCTATTTTTCTGTCTAGTCTTAATGCAGGGGAAAAGGTAGCGTTTTACAGTTATACTCTCTGCTATTTCTGCACATCTGGTCTCTAAATCTCTGAAAATGCAGCCTATCCAAAAGATCACCCTTAATTCCCAACAACTTGGTTACTACACGTTGAGACTGTTTAACAGTGCCTAGCACAGTGCCTACCACATAGTAAGTACCTAATGTATATTTGTGGAATGAGGGACAAAAGCAGAAATGGAAGTACATTTTTTTATTATTATTTATGCATACAAAAGCTGTGGTATGAGGTGCAAAGGGCAGGGACAGTGAGAGGGATCACCAGCAACAGAGTGGGGAGCAGGACAGGCAGATCTACTGAAATACACTGCTGAGGGGCGCAGGGGGTGAGATAGGAGAGGTCTGCTGCTCCCTGTGGGTCAGCTCCCAGACTCATGCTGCAGTGACTGCTGAGCTTCATAGTGCTGTGGCTTAATCTGTTGTGCCATTGGGACTATCTAGAATGACACCAATGTTTTACTTTCTTTTGTTCATATATTTAAGAGATAATTGTCAACCATGGAAGTGAGCTAAACAATAGAAATTGAGTTACTTGTAAATAAAACATAGTCTCCACATTTCTATATTTTCAAAGAACTAAAACAAGGTGCGTGTCTCTGGACTACACTGGTTAGAGAGAAGTACAGAGTTGTCATATTATTACAGAATCTCATAAGACATGTTACCAGCCTTTAGTCTGAGGGGTGGAGAGGGGTGTGTATTGAACAATTTTAAGTAGGTGAGAGAATCAGAAGTAATTTGCATTTTAAAAGGTCTCTCTGACTCACTGAGAAAATGAATTGTTGAAAGGCACGAAAGGGTGCAAGAGTTCTGTCACTATTAGGCTTTTCTACAGAAGAGGTGCTCAAAAGTTCTGTGTCATAACTGACATGCTCCCAGCAAGTCCACTGAGTGATTTCACGGCACCATGGTAATCCTCTTGCCCAGAAAACCTCCTGATCTGCTGCTTCTATAATCACATTAAACATAAAAAGGATGTTCATTCTATAATTCAAGGAAAACTTTCAAATTGAAACATTCCTAGGAGGGCTGCTTTGATAAGGGAGAGACAAGCGGATTGAGGAAGGCCATTGTGTTCCTCAGTGGGAAATGGGTGAATGAAGTTGAGGCATTGAAACTACTTCCCACTTTTACCCAAGAGCTACCCGGGTGCCTTTACCCACACACATTTCTCTGCTACCAAAGACAGTTATACCAACAGCCATCTGAGAACCAAGATCAAGCACCCCAATATGTCACATTTCCCATCTTTTCAAAGGCTCAGAGTACATTTTTTCTCCCATTCCTGTTTGCTTCCTTTCAGGAGTTAAGATACTTTCATGGATTCTGAAATTACATTGTTCTAAATACAATAAAATACATTTCTACATGAAGGGAAAATTAATAAGCCAACTTTCATATAAGTTAATTTCCTATTTTTCCTTTGGCTTTTCAATGTTTCTATTGCATTCATAAAAATAATGTAGAGAGCCCTCTGAAGGGTAATTAAATAAATTATTTTAGGTTTTTACCCAGTTACTACATAGCCTACAAAATAATTTCTGTTTAGTAGCATGTGAATTACAGTGGTCTGTTTACCACGCACAAGGAATACTACTAACTGTCTCACTTGCAAATCCTAAACCACAAAAACACCCACTCAATACAGGATGATCTATTTGATATAAGCACAACTGAACCTTGAATTTCTTTTAAATGAGCTACAAGTGATCGATCACTTGGTTTTGTTACTATTTAATAAGTGATTTCTACTCTTGACAACAGAACCAGACTGCTTCAGGACCATGAGGAAGGCCTGACTCTCACCACTAGTCATATAATAATAGTTATGATTTTCTCAGGCCTCCACCATTCCTGGCAGCAAATACAGAAACTCAGTCCTACATGTAGAATAATACTGTTTGTATGTGAGTGAGTAGTTAATAATCAGGAGAATACCTGCAACTTTTCTACTAAAGAGACCCACAGCTAAGACAAACATGTTAAAAGCCCTGCAGAAATGGTATCTTGAAAAGATATCCAATTGAAAAAACTTCAAAAAATGAGGAATCTATTAAAATTTTTCCTCCATCAACTGTGATACCATCATAAGGTTCATGCTTATTTCTTGGACCATCAACTCTTCTCTACAGGTATTTATTAAGCAATTAAAACTAATGCAAAGGGCCTCTTTTAAAGTAAACTTGACCAGAGTCAGGAATATTTTCTATTTTATTTTTTAATATGTTTATTACATCATCCTTCATTTTTGTACAATGATGGTTTCCCATGAAACCCCCATGCACCATCACTATAATCCCCTGTGTGCTTCCCACCCCAGTCCTGATCCTTCTCCCTCCTCTCCCCCTAGAGTGTCTCTGATCTATAGCTGCCTGATGATATTTATTTTTACTTTATTATAGCTACTTCTTTTTTTTTTCTTGATCCCTTATTTGCTTCCTCTATATTCCACCGATCCGTCAGACCATTTGATATTTTCCTTTTTCTTTCCAGCTTATTTCACTGAACATAATCCCTTCCAGCTCCATCCATGCGGCTGAGGAGGGCATGAGTTTATCTTTTTGATTGCTGAGTAAGGAAATATTTTTTATTTTATAATAAGACCTACGGAGTTCTAGGTCTTAAGGTCTTTGTCAAGTCTGGACTGAAAGGTAGTTTACCAGGCTATAATCATAAATCTTATCCAGACAATGTGAAAGTATCCTTTTTCAAAAAGATAAGAAAGAGCCTAAAGATTATTTTATCAAAATGACTGCATGAAATATTAACTACAATAAGCCAGTATTTGAAAATATTTTTACTTCCTTGATCCCAAAAGTAGGACTGCAACATATGTCCTTTATCAGAAATCCTTGGAGCATGTATGTTTCAGAAATCAGGAATTTTTACATTTGAAAAAAGGAACTAAGAAGGGACTAAGAGCATAAGTAATCAAACTCATATTCGTTTGCAATACTTCAGAATATTCACAGTGAGTAGGATAAAGACTAAAATTGCTTTACACGATCAGGTAAATCATTTTTGCCAGGTAAAATCAGACAGCTGAGGGCTCGCCACTAAGAGGATTTCAAGCAAACAATTTTTCTCAACATTTGGACTTCAAATTCTTTTATAACTAGACTGTGGACCTAGATTTATTGAGCAGTAGACATTACAGAAGCATTAAAATTTAATATTTACAATAAAGCACTGAGGAACATTTTATTATTTCCATTTTATAGATGCGAAAATGTAGACTCCAAGAAATTAAATAGCATGACTAAGGTCATGCATTAAGAAGAAGAGAAACCAGGAATCAAAAGAAGCTTTTCTGCTTCTACTGCCAGCACACTTCCGACGAAACCTACAGAAACAAACCACCTCAGAGTAGTGCCACCAGGAAGCATGATGACAGAAGTAAACCACCTCAGAGGAGTGCCATCAGGATGCATGATGACAGCTGTCACTTCCATTGCCATTTTAGTCAGGGTCTAAGAGCAGAGGATACTAGTGCGCTGTTTTAAGGCAACTGAGAGATAGGAAAGTCTGATTGTCATGTAACCTAAGCCTTCCGGGTGAAGGATCTGAGATTTCTGCTTATTTTCTCTGTCACTTTAGAGGGCTTAGAATGCATTTAATTGTGACTAAAAAGAGTAGTAAACTAAAAGCAATGATGTATTTACCCAGCATCACCTTAAAGAATAATTGAATCTGGAAAAATAAAATCCCCATCAGTCTAAATAGAGTTTGGGGAACTACAAGTAATGAAGCAGGTGACTTGGGTTCTCCCCTGGTTAAACCGTATGCAGAAAAAAATCACCCGTATATGCATATAACAGATAACATTGCCGATAAGCTAGACTTGACTTGCAGATCACTAGATATTCTTGAAAAGGAGCCAATTTATCTCACATGGATATCAATTCCATTTGCATTTATCTCACATGGATATCAATTCCACTGATGCTTCCAGTTATGCTTACTGTCTTGGGGATGTTACTATCCCCAAAATTAGCTACCTGTTTGACCAAGAGAAGTTCCATACTGTTAACCTCTGTCAAAGACAGATGGAATGTACAAAACAAAAAAATGCCCTGAACTAATATGTGCCAGTATGTTAAATAACAATGAATCTGACCCTGTGTATGTGTCAGCCAAAGGAACAAAAGCCATTCCAACAAAGGGGAATGGTTTCACACAAAACTGGTTGGGAAGGAGGTTCCCAGAAGAGGTAAGCCCAGAGTCTGTCACATATCAGGTCCACAAAACCTTAAGCAAATTACTTACCTATTATTTTTAAACCTTGTATTTAATGATGTTTTATTTTAATCATAGGAAAATAATAATAATGGGTTCTACCTGGTGGTGCAATGGGTTAAAGCACAGCACTATAAAGCTGTCCAATGCCACTGCAGCACGAGTTCAATCCCCGTCCGGGGAGGTGATCCACACGGCACAGCAGACCTCTCCTGTCTTGCCTGCTGCTCCCTCAGACATGAGCTTCATTAATCTGCCTGTTCTGCTCCCCACTCTGTCTCTGGTGAAGCCTGCACCTCTGGCTTATACCTCAGTTCTGTGTGCAAAAATAAATAAACCTTTTAAAAAATAAATAATTGTGTTAATTGACAAAAGTCACTTTTACCATCCATAAGGAGTTATGGTCATATGTATGTATAGGGCATTCCAGAAGCCAGGAAAAAGTAATAACCAAACCAATACACCAGACAAAACTGTGTCAAAGAAGACGAGTTAGCACTGCCCTTCATAAATACGTCTTTACTGTGACTTTCAATTTCCTCCTATGTCTCATCACAATAGTTATCTAGCAGGATTGCCAAAGAATATTCAATTTCTTAATCCAGTCTTGAACCTAGTATAAGTTCAAAAATGTTAACTATCATTTTGACCATGGAAATTAAGTGCATGAAATCCTATTCCAAGTAAATTCACTGAGATCGTTAGAAGTAATGTTTTCTTTTGCTCCCATTTATGGGTTTATTTTTCTGAACACATTAAACTCGTATCTCTGTCCTCCTATGGGTCATGCAGTCTGTTAACTTTGGATTCAACTGACTTGAAACAGCCTGTATCCAGGTGACAATCAGGATGTCTTCTCAGGAGGAACCCAGACACTGAGGAAAGCCCAATCTGGTGCTTGGGAATAACTTGGCAAGAGCAATAACATATAGGGAGGAAGAGAAATACAGACAAAGGGGAATAGTGTCCAATTGTAAGTGAAAGCCACTCAAAGAATGAGAAGCAGAAATACATGATGATGGTGGGGGGGGGGGTGACAGCGATGATGGAAACATGTTAGTGGCAGAGATCAGAAAATAGAACCACAAAACTTAAAGCGATTGATGAGGCTAATGCAACAGAGAAGAGGTAGATTTTAAATTCAGATCTTTGAAATCGGATGCCAAAGACGTTATTCTTAACCCCAAAACAATGAGGTCCACTGAGATCTCACAAAGGGACAGGGCAGCCCATTGTGCCATCAGGAGCAGGGCCAGCTCTCCCTACAGAGGACTCATGTCTGCCACTCAGTTTGGCTTTTAGGCTCAACCAGCTCATCACTCCAAAAAAATTTTTCTGACCCTGTGCAAAATCATTTGTAATGATTTAAGTAAATACTTCTATATAAGACTACAATTTATTCAAATTTAAAGGGGACCTAAAGTCCAGGTCTGATTTTACTTCATGATTATAAGTCATTCGTTATAAAGAGGTCAGGTGGACAGTAACTTGAGTGTGTGTTCTCAGTATAGCTACTGCCTACCGCTTTGATGAAAAAGAATTTGAGGAACAAAATTAGCTTCTTAACTACAGTCAAGGGAAGCATGTGCGCATGTAACCACATGAATGCACAGGGTTTGATGAGTATGTCTGTTCATGCATGGAGAAAAACAAAGAGAGAGAGAGCTTTTCTTTGAAGATATGCCATTAAAACTGGTAATGGACCGGCAAATCAATGAAAGTCAGGAAAAAAGTGCAACTGAGGTGCTCTTAGCACCCAGGTTTCCAAAGTGAGAAAGCCACCCATTTGGGATCACTGCAGCTGTTAGGGAACGTGGCATAGCTAACACAGATTGCTTCTGGATGAATTAGAAAAGGAGACCTCTTTTTCTCAGGTGGGTGTGCTCCATAACAGGAAACATTGCCGGGTGAATAAATCACCAGGTGCGGTCTTGTTGCCATTTTTACACCCTAGATTGGATGCCAAGGTTGTGGCACTAGCTGCAAAGCACACATGGGGGGGTCCTGGGGACATCTGGCTGCCCTGGAGATCAGAGAATCAAAGAATCATCTAAGCAAATGACATGGCACTCTGGGAAACCAGTGGGGGTGGTCCCACCCCCCACACACACACACTGTAACATATTCGTTATATATTTCCCCATAGTAACATATTTGTCATGAACATTGACAAGTAAAGTATAAGAAATGCAAGCACTACATAGGACAAATAAATGTGTCCGCACTAAACACTTCACCTTGGCGTCAGTATAATTACCTAGAGTTCATGAAGAAAGGTTGGAGATCTAGGATACCAAAAATGTTCTAAAATGTTGGCAGTGACTTGCATGGAATAATTTGCAGGACTCCAAGAAGTTCTGTGCACTAAAACCACCTCTCTAATATCTGAATGGCCATTAGTACATTTTATTTCTTTGAGTTGAGAGTGTCCTTCCCCCGAGTGTTCCGGCAAAGATAATAGAGTACATTCCCCCAGATGTCTGCACAGCTCTCTTCTTCATCTCCTGACCTTTGCTCAAATGTCACTGATACCTTCCCTGATTAATACTATTTAAAATGCAACCCCACCACCATCCTGGCCCTTTCTAAATTTTTCCAAAAAAAAAATTTCCATAGCACTTACCACTACCTGACATATGAATACCTTCATTTTTATATTTACTTTCTAATTCCTTCCTGCTTCCAAAATGAATACAGTTTCTTAGAAGCAGAAATTCTTACAATTATATTATAAGAATTATATTAGCAGAGCTAGGACAGTGCTTCACACATAGTAAATGCTCAAAAAGTATTTGTTAAGTCAATTAATCATCAATCCATCAATCAATCAATGGTCTTTTTGGCCTAAACTGGCCTGAAGAAATTTTTTTTCCTTAATGGAGAAAACCAGGCAAAATTGGAGTGTAAAAACTAAGAGAAGTGATGTAAGAAATTATCTGAAAAATAGAGAAGAGAACTATAAAACCGTACTCTCATCTTTAGTGAGTTTTGTTGCCAAAATTATATAGGATCACTTTAAAAAAACACAGTTTTATAAATGAGGGAAAGATATGACTGTTTCTGAAAGATATGATCCATTATAATTACCTATCTCCCTTTAAGTGTGGATTCCAATGAAATGTATTGAGGTGTCATGAATGTCATGATGTATTTTTGGTTGAAAAACAGAAAAAAAAAAGTGTCATGACTTTTCCAACAACCCAATACTTTAACATTGCTTCCTTCATGCATTAATCATTACATCTCCCCAGTTCTTTGTCAAAATTTGCATGTGGAACCATGAATGGGTCACTTTACTTGTTTAAGTTCATATTTTTATTTCCTTCCTCTACTTTCTGTGCCTTCCATCCAATTTCTCAAAATAAAGTCACCTATCCAGACCTAAAATTCTGATGATTCCATAAAACACAAACCAAAAGACCCATAAATAAAAGAGGTCTGTGTAAAAAATAATAGATTGAAAAATAAAAAGAGATCTGTGTATTCTATACTATGAGCCATTAAAAAGAGTATCTGTTAGAATCATTAAATTCCTTCACTTCAAGATATTCTTTTGAACAAAAATGTTAGACCTAAAATTAAATTTGAAAGCACTAAATGCTTTGCATCAGTTTATGCAAATTAACATTCTTTAGGTCATTTTTGAAGTTTTAAAACTGTATTACTATGCTTATTTTTATATGTGTTTTTTTCCTCAATGTTGCCGCATTATATAATGCGATTTTATCACACTTCAGAGTCATGTGGTTCCCATCGGTGTCCCAGGACCAAACTTGGCTTTTTTCTCTCTACTTACAGTAGAAAGGACACATACTGAAATCAAAGACCACCACAGTGGTTACCAGTGACTGAGAGAGAGACAAGAAAATGCAGTTACAAAGAAACACGCATAAAATTTCAGTTGAATAAGATAAGCTCTAGAAATACACTAACATGTATCTAGAGTAAATGATAATGTATCAAATACTTAAAATTTCATAAGGATAGATTTCATATTAATTGTTCTTATCACTGCAAAACTATTCAAAAGGAAATATCTGTCTCTAACACTCCTCTAACATTTCTCTCTACATGTGATCTCCCCATCCTGAGTACCAGGTTTATAGATTGTTCCCTGTACATCTCACACGGGTCTGCAAAAACAACCCATGCACAACAGGTCTAAAGCAGAGCTCTTGACTTTTTGCCCAATATTAGTCAGTTAAGTAGGTATATTAAGTGCAGCGTTTTTCCAAGTTCTCCTTAAGCTAGAGTATACTGTTTATTTCCAAGAGTTTCCAAGCCCCAGGAACATACTTCAGAAATGTTAATTGGCAACAACCTGGAGAAATGCTCTTCTGGAACCAAAGTTTTGAAGCTAAGCTTATGGTTTTCAGTGAGAATCAAACTAATGAAGCCAAGTGTGCTGATATGGGGTGCAGGCATTCCTAGAGGCCTAAGCATGGCAGGTGGAGTCTAGACTGCCTACCTAGACCCGATAACCTGGTTTACAGGAGCAGGTGTGATGTAACAAACTTCAACTTATAACAATAACTAGTAATAAAGAGAAGCATTAAAGGAAGAGGAAGTTGGAATATGACATGATGCTTTCATTTGTGAGCATCAAGGACTTATAAGACCCCAAGAGGCAACTCCAGGCCAACAGAAAGAGGGTGGCAGCCTCGCCAACACTCTTTGAAGATTTTTTTTTTTTATAGACACTGATACTGAGCCGCTCTTAACTATTGGAATTTAGGGTTAAGGCATGTAATTTTCAAATTGTGCTCTTTCGAGATGAATAGTCTTCCCGCTCACTTCCTATCTCTTACTCTGGGCCTTTCCCAAGATTTGCACAATATCTACAATATCTACTATCTACATTCATATGGGTTCTTAAATGATGATTTCCATCTTGTAGTTACACCATGAAATCATAAAGACTACAAGGGTGTCAATTCTCTTGTTTCTACCTGGAAAAAGTAAGAGCATTCTTATAAAATGATAGCAGAAGTGGTTCAGCTGCCAGAGGTCATTATCACATTAAGAATTCTACTATATGAGGGGCTCCCTGGTGCCTAGGGGTTAAGTATCAGCACTGTCACTGCTAAGGCCTGGGTTTGATTGCTGGCCAGTGAGCTGACCCACATGGTGCAGCAGCCCTCTCCTGTCTCATCTGCTGCTCCCCTCAGTAGTGTATTTCAGACAATCTACCTGTTCTCCTTCCCACTCCATCTCAGGTGAATCCTCTCATCCCTCACACCACTGACCTACACTTCAGTTCTTCTACATTCAAATTATAATTTAAAAAAAGAATTCCACTATATGGCCTATGGCAGGGGCTACAAGTGTTTGGGTGATGGGAGAGGTATGATAACCACACCATACTGTCAAAATAGTAGCAAGGATATAAAACAATGGCAATTCATTAAAAAAATAATAATAAGTAAGTAAATCTATTATTAGTTCTGTAACACTAAGTAACATCAGTCTGTCAACACTTCCTCAGTTTCTAATCTTCAAATCAATGAAAAGACTCTAGACAAGCTCCTGTAAAGGAAAAGAGAAGAATCCAATTGCAGAATAAAGAGAACGGACTCTGGAATCGGGTTGATCTTACTTCGTTTGATTGGACATAGTGATCCTGTTCCCTTCTAAGTAATATAATTAACTGCTATAGTTATGAGCCTTAGCTTCCTCCTCTATGAAGTAAGGATGACCAATCGGGGGGTTACAATGAGACTTATTTATTTATGTATTCATTATTTCCACTGCTGAAGTAATACCTGTGTCATGATGGGTCCTCATTATTAGAGTTGATTACCTCAAGCCCCAAGGTGTATTTTTAAGACTTTCCCATTTAATCCTTCATTTTGTGTCCTACTGGAAAATGCTTCCACAAAGGAGAAAAGATTTATAATATGAATAGATCAGAGTTTCATAAAGCACAATGAAGCATACAAGAGGCCCTATCTAAAACCATAAATAAGCTATCACACATGAATGATGCAGTCAACCCTCAATTATTCATCTAAGGAAGGAAAGCAGATGTAGACAGTTCACAAGAGTGAAAAATCCAAAAAAGTTTCAGCATTGTCATGATCTTTGCATTGAATTCAGACATAGGGAATGTACAGGGAAAGGGATTTTAATGTATTTCCCATGGGAATTCTGACTCAGGACATCCTGCCCATGCATCTTACCTATACCTCCTCCTACACAAAACTAAGCAGATCCTCAATGATGCTGATACAAAGAGAACGGTGTTAAGCCAGCAGAAGAAGTTTCATTCCTTGAATAAAATCTGCACGCATGATAAGCACAAATGAAGTGATATAGAAATATCAACAGAGCAAGTAGGTGAGTCACCAGAGATCAATCAAAATATATAGAATCAAGACACAGCCATTGCAGGTCTGGGTGTGATGTCCTCTGACAATACTTCATATTAATTGTGTGAGGACACAGTCATACAACAGACATTATGTTAGTGTAGTCTCCAGCCAGAACTCTGTCTGCAGGAATACAGCCTCATAAAGCACTTGTGTAGGACACTGAATGGGAATCAGAGATACAGAGGACACTTTGATTAGCCACATAGGCATGCCAAACTCTAGATCTTTGTTTAGAAATCTTTCTTAAAAAATGCAGTCTAATGTTTTCCTCACATTTGCAGGACAAGCATTTATCAGCTTAAAAAAAAAAAAACACACCCAAAGTGGGTGCTTTGGTGATGGTTAGCCCATTGGGATTACAACTGAGACAGAAAAAATGCACAAAATGATGTGAAAATAAACTATTACATTAAATTAAAAAAAAAAAACACCCGAAGTGAAACACAGTTTCCTCCAGGATGTGAAAAAAGGTTTGAAAAGCAGATCTCAATTGTACCCCCCCCATTAATACCCCTTGTAATGTGTCCCATTAAGAGACAGAATTTATTTCCCCATCCCACCCATCAGGACTGATCAGTGACTTGCTCTGATCACTGCAGAAGAGACGTATACAAGTTCCAGAGTCTAAGCCTTAATAAGCTTTGCAGAGGCTCTGCTCACTCAGGGCCTTGTCCTGTGACCGAGGGAAGAGTTGTAGGAACCTGAGGCAGGATGACAGTCCATACTGAGCAAAGTTCTCCCCATGGAGGACCCCCTATTTGCCAGCCACAAGACCAGCCAACAATTGATGAAGCAAATGACTCAGTCCCACAGAGAACAGAAAAGCCATCTAGGAGGGGCCAGACCAAATTCCCCACTAGGAACCTTCCTGGTGGTGCAAGGAGTTAAAGCGCAGCCCTATGAAGCTCTCCATAACCACTGTGACACAGGATCAATCCTCAGCAGAGAGCTGACTGCATGGCACAGCAGACCTCTCCTGTCTTGCCTGCAGCTGCCCTCAGCAGTGTATTTCAGTGGACCTGCCTGTTCTACTCCCCACTGTGTCTCTGGTGAATCTTCTCACCCCTGAACCTCTAACCCATACCCCTGTTCTTCATGCATAAGTAAATAACAATTAAAAACTAAATAAATAAAAATAAATGGTTATATAAACAACTAGGGTGCTTTTTCTAGGAAATCAAGTGGAAGTTCTCCAGCAAACTGGCTTGTCTCAGTTCAGTGAGGCTTCACATGCTTGCAGCACTTGCCCACAGGAAGCCTGATGGTAGGATTCTAGGCGTCTCGTGCCAAGACACTCAGTTTGATGGTGTGAACCACTGGGGAATACTGAGAGCCCAGAATGGGCTCAGGATGGGCTCGTAACTGGACTACAATGACCACCTTGTTTTCATATTTACTTGTAGCTTCACCTATATTTATTTCTTCACCTTGATTCCTTAAAGAGAGCAAGGTGATTCTGACAGTAGCAACACTTTACAAAAGTGCTTGTCAAGGCAATTTACTTCCTTTTTATAAATTATAATTTTAAAAGAACCATCAGAAGTCAACTGATGTGAGCCTTCAAAACTGTTACAGGCAGCAGGCCACACACAATCACATTGTTTCTATTCCTTTAAAAAACAATTCCAGAACCAACAAGAAAGCTGGGCTTCAGTGACGGAGGCACATGGACAAAACCTATACCATGTGGTACCTGCACAGTAGGTATCAATTAGGAATGAGAGCGATTCGTTTTGTTAAGTAATTTTAGAGGGTTGGAGGTGAACAGAAGTTTAGGAGAAAGTTTTGAATTTAGAGAATGCCCAAGAGCATCCACTTAGCAAAGGCAAAGCCAACACAGGAACATGTAGAAGAAGACACCATTCTTGGAATAAATTCCAGTTCGGACACTAGCTCAGAATTGGTCATTTCTGCTTTAATGGTTCATAAAAGGATAGAGAGAGAACTGAACAGCTGAAGGGAAAGGTTAACACTCTCACCCTACTAATCCTGAAAAGGGGTGCCAGGTCCCTTTGCCCTCACCTATGGCGGGGTGGTGGGTTTGATAGAACTGATGATAAGGTTGTGCTCCCCTCTCTTTCATCCTCCCCCTCCAGAGGCAATAGATTGACAAAAGCCTCTCTTTCCAAGGGTACCTGCAACTTCCCAGCCACTCGCATCCTGGCCTGCCAAGAAAGGAAGAGCTTAGGGCTAATGGCCCTTGGATAAAAGCAGTTTGATGGAAAGGACAAAAAAAGGGGAGAGCTGTGTAGTCAATACCAGGCTCTCCGAGACACAAAGACAATGAACAGTTGACCTTTTGGATGACTGTCTCACAGTTCAGCTGTCATCTGAACAGCTAGTCTCACTCGCTCTCTCAGAGTTAATGTATCGTAAGAGCTCTCTGTTCAGACAGACAGAATAAAAACAGCCATCTCTTCCTGACAGTCTTCTCTCTACCTTGTGCCCTTCCATCAGTGTCTCTCCCCTGCTGCACCTGATGTTCAAGAGAAAGTGTGTAGGGCTGGCTTTGTGCCTATTTCTGATGACCAGTAACTTGTGTTTAGACTGGACCCATTATTGCAATTCTCTCCAGCAACAACCATCAGCTTTGCAAAAGTAAAAGGCTTGTGTTTATAAGACCCGTACATTATACAGTCACCAAATGAGAGAGGAAAAAGACAGAGAATAGGGCTGAGGTCCTGTTTTTAGTGGGGTTGAAGAAAGGAGCCTAGTGTTTCAAAGGCTAGCTCTTTGTTGGTGAAATTAAAACATAAGATATAATAGTTGGGGTGTAAAATACAGAAAGAAAATGGAAAGAAGGGAGGGGGAGAGAGGAAAGGAAGGGAAAGAAAGAAAAGGGAGGGAGGAGGAAAAATTGGCAAGTGATGCCCAAGTGGACAGTTATCTAAATCAACCAGACTGAAAAACAAGTGTCTCCAAGGGCAGGGAGGAGGGGAGGTCCCTGGCTCTTTATCTAGTCATGTGGCTGGCAAAGTGTTTACTTGAGTGAAGCTTCTCTGAAGTGGATGCCAAGACTTCAAAGCTTAAGTCAGGCACTTGCACTGTGAAAAAAAAAAAAAAATGCCAACTAGCAGGGTTAACAGTGCAGGTCAGAATGGAAAAATGCCTATTTTATGGAAATACCCACCCAGAACCTCCAGGCGACACAATATACGCCATGGCCAGTTCATTCTGTTGGTTGGCACAGCTCTAGGATTAGCCCCCAGGAATAATCAAGCCAAGAGACAGAGGATTATTTCCCAGACAGGCTGTCAGGGACTATGCCAACCAGGGCCACAGCCACTGCAGCATGGGTTCGATTCCTGGCCAGGGAGCTAACCCACATGGCGCAGCAGACCTCTCCTGACCCACTGCTCCCCTCAACAGTGTACTTTGTCCATCTGCCTATTCTGCTCCCTGGTGAATCCTCTTACCCCCTGCACCTCTGACCTGAACCCCAGTTCTTGTATGCATAAAAAAGTAAGTCTTAAAAAATTTTTTCTTAAAAAAAGATGTTACCCAGGGCCCTCCCTGGTGGCGCAGCGGGTTAAAGCACAGCACTGAGAATCTAAAGTCGCTTCCACATGAGTTCGATTCCCACCTGCCCCGGAGGTGACCACATGGTGTGG
>NW_004567116.1:11204419-11206674 GCF_000260355.1 Condylura cristata | reverse complement strand
TCTGGTGAATCTTCTTACCCTCCACATCTCTGGCCTGTACCCCAGTTCTGTATCAATAAATAAATCTTAAAAAAAAAAATCCACCATTTTATAGCCATTGGCTACTTGTGTTAAACTTTCCTCTATATGATTTCTATAGGGCAAAAGTCAGCATCAATTTAAAAAAAATTCAAAAATTCATCCCGATTGTGTACTTCATTTTCTCTCAATTTGTTCTTCTTTCGTTCTGTTTTAGCAGTATTCTAAGATGTGGTAACTAGAAAATTATGAATTTGATATGATACCTATACATTTTTCTAAAATAGCTATAAATAGCTGTTTTCATCATCATCAATGCTGTTATTAATCCTTAGTTTTATGATGCTAATGTTTTAGTAAAAAGTAATGTTCAGCCATTCCTATATTAAAAGAGTGTGTTACAAAAACCACCCACTTGGAAACATTAACCTAGCACATTGCCAAGCATACCAACTTGCCAACAGAAAACAGGTGAATAAATGAACAAATAAATAAATCACCCTGAACTGGACTCTCAGAAGAACCCAGGTGGGAGATAGAGGATCCCAGATTGACTTCTGAAATTCCTTCCTGAGCTAATTAATTAATGCTCATTAAATGATCACTTAAGTCATCCATCCCATGCCTGAATCTGGATCAAGCTGAAAGAAAAGAATTGAACTGAACTGAAATCCCTACTTGAAATTCCAGACAAATGGTGCCTGAAAAGGTGGAGACATTTGTAATCTCCAGGCTGCAGCTCAAGAGGCCCTCTCTGGCTGCATCTAGAACTCCGTGAACATCCTCCCCCTGTGGTCCATTAGCTTCTAGGAAGCAGTGAACGGTCTGGCAACTGCCTTTCACTTACTCTCTGCTTCCCTTAAAGGAAGGAAAGTGCTTTTAGGCTGAGCTCTAATGGGCCTGGAGTCTCTCTGCTTTAGTCATTTGAGTTAATACCCCTTAACCCTCCCAAGTCCAACCACTGCTAGAGCTCTGGCCTCAGCATTCATATTAAGGCCTCAGGAACAGCAAGGGACAAAGAGGGGGACCAGTGAGACTTCTTCCTGCACCGTACCACCCATGCCTTAGATACCCCAGTTCTCAGGATTAAATTTAAGTAGCCAGTTTGCTAGGGTCTTTTGCTCACAGTGTATTTATTTGTGAGGGCCAGACCTAAAAGCTAAGTGTTCCGGTGGAGATCTCATGACTGTCATAATCGGAAAACCCCAAATATTAACCAACATAGGCCTTGAGGCAAGGGGAAACAATAAAACTAAGGGAGCTTCAATTTTACTTCCATAGAAGGATATGTTCACCTAACCTATTTTAGTACAAACACTCCACTTTGGGGGATTTTCCTCCTTTTTTCTGCTTCATTGATAGTGGCACAGTCTGGTAAAGAGAAACAGACACCCACTCCATGCCAAGAACGTAATCCAGTTTACCAAATCGATCTGCAATATTAAGTGATGCCATCTATAAATAAGCCAATGCCTTTTTCTCTTTCGTTGCTGAAAGTCCACTCCAGGACTCCTGGGGAGAAGCTCCAACTAAGGTTATAAAGCTGAATATGAAGTATGCCCATGGAAATTACTTTCCAGTTTTTGATTCTTGTATTAGGGTAGTTAACAACACTGAAACTCCACTGGTGTTAGCACTGACCCACTTTAAGATGGAAAACATGAAACTATTTTAAATATTCACTGAAATCATCTCGACCTATCTTTGACTTTCTCCACTGTGAAGTGGGTGGGAGAAGCTCAAAGAAGATAATTTGCACTGTAGACTCTCAGCAATCCTAGATTTAATATTTGAGGGCAATACAGGGCCAGAGCAGAATAACTCTTAAGACCATTCAGCAGGAATTTGAATCATGTGTCACAAAACTGGTGTTCTGGACCAAGTCATTTACTGAGTGAGCATAACTGATCATCTCACCTCTGCATCTCCAGGACACCACTGTTTCTGTGTATTCAGTGACTCTCATGGAGTCATAAAAGAAAAATACTGCTTGGTGACAAAAAAAGCCAACTACTTCTGCTGATACTGGGAAAAGGTGTAAGGAAGCAATGACTTTGTCAGAAAAAAGAGTAGGGTACTCTAGAGGAAGCCAGCTAGTATCAATTGTGACCCAGAAATTCGGGTCTGCTCGAAATGTGAACTTTAACTTAATTTCTATTTCAATCCCCTATTCCAATTAGTGGTAAAAACTTAATTTCATAGTATGTTCAATATGTTGGGTTAGCAAAAAAATATAT
>NW_004567116.1:11195854-11203729 GCF_000260355.1 Condylura cristata | reverse complement strand
TGCTGGAATACTCAAAAAAGAAAAACTGGTGAATTATAAGATATTTTAGTAAATATCAAAGTTGTGGGTGTTTTTTTATATTCTTACTCAGTTGTTTATTTTTATACAGTAAAGTTGTTTTGCTTAAAGACAGCCATTTTGGGGTTTGCTTCTCACCCCTCTCATTTCACACATACACATGCAATAGTCATCATCACCTTTTCTAGACATCTTTTCACAGTGCAAAGGTACGTCTAGATCCCAGCAGACCTTCATGGTGCCAAAATTTGGCATCAAGAAAGCAATTCGCCTTCATGAGTCTGGTCTGTGACACCCACTGGTCCATGTGGCTCTCAGTTTTTAATCCAGTAATTCCTTACCAGCCTGTAATTATTTGATGTTCCCGTCCAGCCTGGCTCTTTGTGTTACATCTAAACCATAGTCTGGAGGGCAGGGACTTGCACGGCACCTTCCTGGGAGCACACCTGAAAGACAGTCGTGGAGCAGGTTTGCAAGGCAAGATGCTGCTCCTGAATGAGGAGCTCTCATGCTCATTGTTTGGGCTATTTTGTAATGCAACAACTGATCAATATATCATCCAGGTTCTCCCTCCTGGCACGGTGCCAACTTTACCTACGTCCCAAAGCTCAGCAAAAGGTGGAGAAGGTATAGAGTCCAAAGAAAATCCCATTTTCTAAATTTTCCTGTCTCCTCTCCAATTCTCCTCACTCCACTCCACAGGTCTTATCCAGGCTGTGGCTGGAAGTTTTGGCCTCACGCATTTAGCCGAGACCAAGATTATTTGTTTTAATAGCATCCTGTGTGTCAGCCCAGGCGGTAGGCATGAAATGCCTTATTTGAGTGAGTGGGGTGGGGAGAGGGGCTGCATGGAAGGGGAGGAAGAGTAGTGAAGGATGGGAGATGCAGAGAGAAACCTTCAAAATAGTGCCCAGTCATATTTGTTTGCTGTAGCAGAATTTGCCCACATGGAGCTTTTATAATGACTTAGAACACTCACAGTGACAGCGGGTGCTGAACTTCTGGCAAGACAGCCCCTCTTTCCCACCAGGAAGATCTGGATACTCCCCCACAACAACCACAACAAAAAAATCCCCCCAGGCAGAACAGCAGATATTGGACCAAACTTCTCTCGAGAAATACTGGAAGGATCCTCAGTCCAGAAATGTCAAAAATGTCTTTCCTGCTTGCCTGTATTAGCAATCTGGCATTTCTTGATTAGGCTTTCATCCTTTTGAATCTCCTTATATTTTTTTTCTTCAAAAATCCTGGGGCAATGCCAATGTCTCAAGCTTTGAGCAGGTATTAATGGGACCCATCCGGATTCTATGACTATACCAGTCGACTTGGGGGTCTGAGAGCCCCTACCTATAAATGAAGTCTAGACTGATGCCCCTTCTAATTCCAAAACACCCTCAAGCCCTAAATACTTTGAAGCATAGAACAATGTCTTTGAGGGGGAAAAATGACACACTGAAAGAGGGTGGGTACAGAGTAAATACGGGGGGCAAGAGAAGGTGGGATTGAGGAAGGATTGGTAAAAAGGGGTGTCACAAGACTCCACATACAGGTTTGGCCTTTTCTTGCTTTCATGCCTCATCGTTTCATCTTTCCCTATCCTATCGCCTGTCTCCAGCTGCAAAAACAGGTGTGCAACCAAAACCCCAGATGGAACAGTCTCCACGTGCCACCTATTGTGACAGCAGCTCCAACCCCCTGCCCCCACCCTGGGTCAGCTGCACCCACTGTGGCCTGTAGATCATCTTTATAGGCTCAGGTACTAAAAACCAGGAAGTTATTAAAGCCCAGGTCTGGCAATTCCACTGAACTTGACAGATCGTTAAGAAGATTCATTCTGAATACAGTCAGATCAGCTCTGGCACCTTCCCCAGGCCTGAAAGCCTATCGCGTAGGGCAGAGGAGAGCTTCTAGCTTCTTCCTCTCAGCCCCTCTTTGCCCCTAAGAAAACCAGGGAGACTCATTGGGTTCTTGGGAAAACAATTCCCAGAGCAGGCACTGGAATAATAAATCCTGGGAGCCATTGTTCTTATCATAGAGCACCTCTTCTTGAGAAGATAATCTGGAAGAGTTGTATGTACCTACATGTGGTGTGCTTAATTTTTGCACATAATTGATACTAATCAGTTCTTTATTGGATACTTTACTACTAGTTTTCCTTTGAGACTGTGTGTCTTGATTTTATTTCTCATAGTCTATATAGTATAAATGATTGTAAACTCCTTCCTGCCAAAGAGTCAGAAAGACGAGAAAGGCCTGTAGACTTTTGAAACTACTTATACCGGGGTTATTCTGTATATAGTAGGAGACTTGATATTTTTTGAATAAATTAATGAATGAGTGAACCCTCACATGCAAATGGGATCTTAACTAGATGTCTGTATCAATCAGTTGCTACTGTGTTAAAAACAACTACAAATATATGAGCACCGTTAATAATGTGGTTGTTATTAATATGTGCCTGGTTCTGTCTCCTGCCTCAGTCTGGGATCAGCCTGCAGTAGCTGCAGCTAGCTGAGCATATTCTTCTCATGGCTGAGTTTCCAAACTCCCAGTGTTGTGGCCAGAACGAGCAAGGACCCTTTAAGGCACAGACTAAGGAGTAGTACCTTATCATTTCTGTTTGCTTTCCTCTGGCCAAAACAAAACTTAGAGCAAAGCCAAACATCAGTATGTGGGTAAGTCTTCTCCCATGGAAACAGAGGAGGAGAAAGTAAGGAATACCTACCCCCCAAAAAAACAATCTACCAAATATATGATAGGAACAACGGTAGCTTTCCTGGTGTATGGTTGGGACAAACCAAACCAGAATCTTTCAAAATCTAATGTCTCTTTCCAACCTTCTATGGTGGTCCTGGGGCTGTTGACCAGAAACCAGGACCTTACAACACAATTTTAAAGCAAAAGCACGTGATTTCATTTGCCTTTGGAAATGTTATCAAAAGTTCACTAAGTTCACAAGCAGGAAGGAGATTCTAGGCTAGAGAATCAGATGAATAAAAGATGGGCTGAATATTTTTCCCCTAGCTACAAGAAGCAACCTTAGCACATTGTAGTTGCTCATTAATTAATGGTTGAAGAAATGAATAAAAATCACAGTGAAAACACCAACTCACCCTCACTGAACAGAGCAATGCATAACATTTATTGCTGGGTCCCCAATTTCAATTTAGGTTCAAACACCCTTTAGTCCTTCACCTCAATGAGTCAACATAACAAACCTTCTAAGAGGCAGGAAGACAGCGTCTTGCACAGCAGCCATGACTTTGAAGGCAAGGGTCTCACCCAAGTTTGTTTAGGGAAAACAGAGATGGCTTGCAGGATCCTGAAATGTACTAGAAATTACTAAAGAGAAGCAGAGGCATTGGTGATAGGCACAATCATACCTGTCATAGTGTTTCACCCTTATGGAGTAACTGACCCAGGTCCAAAACCTCGATCCACCTACTTGGTCATTCCAGACTTTGCCTTTGGAAAAAAGACCCCTAGTCTAGCTGACACATTTCCCAAACTATTTAGCAACTGCTCAGGAAACTGTTTATGCAAGCAAACCAAAGCACCATAAATTTTATGACCAGCCCACTCTTCCTAGGTGGGATAATTGATAGCAATGAGGCTGGCTACATTTATTACTGTTGAGATGATTTTTCAGGTAAGAGAAGTCACGGCTATAGAATTTCCCACCCTGTTGCAACCATGCAGCTTTTAAATCTGGACTATTTCCCCACCTCCAAATGGGGCCACTTATAGTTTATCATCCACTGATAGGAAAAGTTATCTGCACAGCTGTGGATCCACATTAGTGATGCTCTGAGCAGGACAACACTGTAAATTATTTGCAATATGCTGGAACTCAACAAGGACTGAGTTTATAAATATGATATTAAACTCTTAAGAGGGAATTGTAGACCTTTTATAAAGCCATTAATTTTTAAAGTGGTTTAGAAGTCCAAATTAGCAAGCAAGTGTGGGTGCCAGTTTCCAAAAGCAGATGGCATTAGCTTTTTGAAAAGCAACAGGATCCTGAAGCAAATGGGAAGATCAGAACTTGGTGCCTTTTGAAAATAAACTTAAAAGCTCTGAATAATGAGTAAGATCCAAAAATCTCCTAGAAGTGTCCCTGACTAACTCTGTCCATTGTCTGAAGTTCTAAACTGCTATGCTTGTTGCATTTTAAAATTTATCCCATACCATCCACAGTATTTCATTCCTCTTACTTTCCATGATTATATACTGAACTGCTCAATTACTAAAATACTTTAGCTGGCTTCCTACCCAGGAATCACAGTGGACTACAGTGAAGGCTACGTTTTGGTGCTGGGTGTGGCATGGTACCAATATCTAATGAAAGAGATCCTAAAAGGTCTAAGTCATATACTACTTTGTAAGCCAGTTACTTCTATTAAAAACAAACTAACAAAAAACACTAATTCGAGGCCTTCCCTGGTGGCACAGTGGGTTAAAGCACAGCACTATGAAGCTAAAGCCACTTCACCACGAGTTCAATACTCAGCCCCAAAGGTGACCCACATGGCCCGGCAGACCTCTCCTGATCCACCTGCTGCTCCCCTCAGCAGTGTACTTCATCGATCTGCCTGTTCTGCTCCCCACTCTGTCTCTGATGATCCTCTCTGCACCTCTGGCCTGTACCCCAGTTCTGTATGCATATATAAATAAATCTTTAAAAAAAAAACTAATTCAAAAAAATATGTTCACCCCCGTGCTCCCTGCAGTATTATTTAATGGAGCCAAGATATGGAAACAATCCGTTTCCACCAAAGGATAAACAGATAAGGAAGCTGCAGTGTATGTATACATGGAGTTCTTACTGCTTGGTCATAAGAAAGAATGAAATCGTGCCATTGATGATCCCATGGATGGAACTTGAGAGCAATCTGCTAAGTGAAAGAAGTCAAAGGCAGATCCTCTATGATCTCATTTATATGTGGAATCTAGAAAACAAACCAACACCAACAACAAAACGAAGCAAGTTTGTAGACACAGCGAACAGACTGGTGGCTGCCAGAGATGGAAGATAAGGGCTGGGCAAAATGGGTTAAGGAAGTCAAATGTTACAAACTTCTACTTCGAAGGGAAGTAAGTCACGGGTGTGTTATGTATAACAGGGTGACTGAAGGGAAATAAGTCACAGGTGTTTATAATACAGTGACCACGGTTAATAATGGGCTGCATATTTGAAAGTTGCTGAGGAAGTAGATCCTAAAAGTCCGTGTCCTAACAATCAATATTTTCACTAACTCTCCATAAGGATGGGTGTTAACTAGATTGATTGTAGTGATCACTTCACAATGTATTGAAGTCATTACATTTCACACTTGAAATTAATCGAATGGTATATGTCCATTAGATCACAATAAAAAATGAATAAAGCAAAAGCCTCAAAATGAAGGAATTTTCACAGCTGACAAGGAAAAATTCATGAAGATGAATTATGAAAAAATAGGATAGACTGTCTGCAGGTGTATGTGAAGTGCTGTGAAAAGTCACCTGCAGGGAGAGTGAGAGAGAGGACACACGTGTCTGACTCTCTCAACCACTGCAGCCAGTTGCTCTCTCTGACCACACTGGAAATGGAATTTACGGCGACAGCCCTGAATCTCACTTTACCCCTGCTCTGTCCACAGGATTCCAGAATTCTGTAAATGACTCTTTCAATAAGACGGACATCACTGAAATTACCTCCTGCACCAGCACCACCACCTTCCTTGAAATGCAGTTGGTTCCAGCTCCTTCACACCTCTAACATAAAGTAAGAATAATCACTAGGCTTCAGACAATAAGAGAAACTTATATATGCCTTCCTCAATTCCTGTGATTAAATGCGGTCATATATATGGCAGGTCCCAACTTGTAGACTGACTTTCCAGTCACTGTTTCAGTAATAGGTAAATAAGCATGACCTAGGAAATGTAATTAGCAACTTTATTTTACTTTTCAACCCAATATCCCTTTAGAATGATCTGGAAACAACTGGGAGTAGATCCCAAGTCATTCCCGCTCATTTCAGGGAATCCTAGGTTTAATTAAGCTGTAAACACAGTCTCTGCTCAGTAATTCTAGTGTCCAGTCCTCTATACAATCCCAAACTCCAAACCCAAGTTAACAATAAATCTCCCCATCCCTTGGCTGGAACCTGCAGTAAAGTAGACTTTTTCAGTAAAAAAGGGTTCCATAGTCATTCATAGGGAAGCTCATACTTTTTTTCTTACGTGATGCATCCACATCATGAAACTTTAACCTTTGCTGAAGTGTGTTTTGATTATGATTGCTGGGTCTCAATCGCACTGAAGCATTGAAATTCACAAGTCACAGTGGAGGTTCTGCCACTTGCTGTTCCTCCCTTCCAGCTGCAGTCTCTGAAAACACTGAGGGAGGAGGGAACTGATTTGAGGAGCGATCAAACAGCTCCCAGATGAAGAGGTGCACCGTTACTGAATCTTAGGGTAGCCTGGCATCTAAAGAATAGAATCCTATTGCTCCTTCACTTTTAAAATCTTCAGAGAGTGGCCCTCCCTGGTGGCACAGCACTAAGAAGCTTAGGCCACTTCCGCATGAGTTCGATCCTGCCTGCCCGGGAGGTGACCACATGGCGTGGCAGACCTCTCCTGACCCACCCGCTGCTCCCCTCAGCGGTGTACTTCCTCAATCTGTCTGTTCTGCTCCCCGCTCTGTCTCTGGTGAATCCTCTCACCCTCCGCATCTCTGGCCTGTACCCCAGTTCTGTATGCATAAATAAATAAATCTTTTTAAAAAAAAATAAAATCTTCAGAGAACTCCTAAACTGAAACCTGGAACAAGGACTACAAGCATTGAGGAATCCAGGCTTGCAGCTGTCACACAGCCTCATGCCATCCAGGCTTGCTTCCTTCCTTTTCTTCTGCCTCAGTGGCGTTTTCCCTATTTCTCTACTGGATTACATTTCTTTCTGGATTTCCCTCTGCCCAGATAGCCTTCCCTACACACCCACCTATGTCCTTTGCAAAAGCTGCAATGTGAATCCTCAAGGAAATTCTCCTTACACCCCAGAGTAGAAGACAGCCCTGATTTTAGTCTCCGAGGCTTCTTCCTGCTACCACAATCATTATAACTGATCACAGATTTCTTGGACATTGACCCCCAGACCAACAGTCTCTCCAGGACAGAGTCATCTTTGTGCTATACCCCAGCACTAACATAGCACAGTGAGCCTGCATATATAGTGCACAGATGGGCATGTAACCAAATGAAAGAAGAGGCAGTGTCAGGGAGAGAAAGAAGAGTGAGAGCTAGATACAGAAACAGAGGAGGCAGACAGAATCATTTTGCCTCCCAATGGCGAGACTCACACACCAATGAGCTCCTGGGGGCACAACCTTCTCTCCCAACACCAAGAGAGACAAACAGCACCTTCCCTCCAAGTCCAACCAGTGATTTCATGTGTGAGCCAGCTTGCTCCATTCTCTGAGGAGAGACAAGCCCTGAAGAATTGGAATCCACCTCACCGCACATTTCCCTGTAATAGCCAACATGGTGAATTGAATCAGCAGCCTGGGCTCAGGGACAAATTGCATTTGGAAATTGTATTTATGTATCAAAAAACTAATTACTGCCAAGTTCCACCTCAGTAGTACTTGACGATTTCATTATTGGATCTAATTGCACTTCTATTCAGGATAAGAGTGTACTGTCTTTTAATTGATAATGGAAATTGAACATACAAAAATGGGAATGGCTACGAATCTCTTTCTTTAGCTGATTTCTTTAGTCTGTGGAAAACAAAACAGGCTTTTCTCTTTTCAGGCCAAAATACAAATGTTTATTTTTGTCTTTAGTTGGGTTTGGCGGTCTTTGGTTGGTGGC
>NW_004567116.1:11024119-11194858 GCF_000260355.1 Condylura cristata | reverse complement strand
TTTCTGGCTTATTTCACTGAGCATGATCCCTTCCAGCTCCATCTATGTTGCTGCAAAAGGCATGGGTTTATCTTTTTTTAAAAAATAGTCATAAAAGCAAGCCCCAAGGCAACATCAAGGGGCCTTTTCAAAATGGTGGCCTCTCTGCCATCAAAGGAAAGAAGGTTTGCTGTTCCTGTGTCCATCTATGGTGAAGGCACTTCTCCCTGACTCCTCGTGCCTTTTCCTCCATTGGCTGATCTCTCTCTAGCCTGCGTCCATGCAGTCAGTTGATGTCTATGTGAGTCAGCTGGAGAATTAGCGTGTTAAAACACAGTGCATGGAGATCCGAGAGCCAAGCTAGAGCAGAGTCACACATCTCTTTAGGAAATGATGTTTTGTGGGGTTCCCACTCTTTCATCAAGTTCTCGATGGGTTTCACTTCCTAGGTCCATCATAACCTTCTCTTGTCTGAGCATCCAAAACACTCGCTGGTTCTCTGTATCTCTTTGCGTCAGTCTTGGTTGCTTTCTGCTTCTCCTTCTATTTTTCCTTCAGTCCTTCTTTCTCTCTCTCTCTCTTTCCTGCTCTTTCTCACTCTTTTTCTTCCTGCTTGGTCTGTGTCAGCTCTCACCTCTCTTTCTCTCTCTGCCCCTCCCTCTCTTCTCTGCTCTCCATTGTGTGTCTCTATTTTTTGTCTTTCTCCAATTCTCTTTCTCACTTGAAAGCAAAGCCCAGAGTTTGCCACCTGGCCAGGCTGGATACCATTCCACAGCCTCCAAAAGCTCCCCCACACTAAGGCTTTCTGACCCCATTCATTCCCTTTTCCTAGGAAGTCTTCAAATTTATGCTCCTTTCTTCCCTGGGTCCACCCCAACATGGCTCCATGCTTTTTCTCGTCTTCTCAAGGTCCACAGCTCACCAGTTTTTCACAAGGTCACTCTCTGCAGCTTTGATCAGCTCCTTCTGACAGTCAGCATCTTGCTTTCTCCACTCCTGTTTTTCTAAAATCACCCAAACATTTCCCTAATCCCACAAGATTATCTATACCAGGCAAACTCTCAGTCTTAAGAAAGGTAAAATGAGGAAACGCGACTAGTGTCAGAATTCTAGCTGCACTGAAATGAAAATAAATGCATCGTTGCCCAAGATGCAACAAGTTGCACTGTTGTTCTAGAATTAATCATATTTATCCCAGAAATGAGGACTTCTGCAATCCGTGTGGTGCTTCTGGGCAAAGTGAGAAAGGTGTTTGAGAAAGATGTCCAGTCTGGGAAAATCATTTAGTTTCAGAGCTTAGCAAGTGAGCCTACCCTGGATTTCAGCCTTCCTGTTACCTCTTAATCTGGGTGGTTTTGTGGAGTGCACATTGTATACAGCTGCCCCAACAGAAAACTATAATGAAAGAGCAAACAAGCCTATAGACCCCTTATTCCAAGGACTATGCAGTAGTCTTTTATGATGTACTTAAATTGCGGGAAACTGACAATTCCAGACTCAAGAAATCAGGATTCTATTCTTGGCTAAGCCCTAAAAGAATGCAGAAGTCTGAGAAAGCCACTTTTCTCCATGGACCCTAATTTTCTCAAGTACAAATCAAGGAACTCGAACTTGCTGATGCTCTGAAGATAGTTCTAGCGCTAGTGATTTAAGTTTCTAGAAGAAACTGGAACATAAGTGTGCAAGGTAGCATGGTTTGCTGTGACAACAGAACTTTTTAAAAATGATAACAGTAAAAAATAGCCTCGCTACCACCCGATGTCCATCAAAAAATGAACCAACTATCTAACAGCATACCTATGCACTATAATAATCTGGAATAATTTAATAAACATGGTAAATCTATAGATGATGTTATAGAATGATGCCCAAGATATAGTATTAAATGAATTTTTTTGAGTTTGTGGAAACAGATACTGAGTGGTTTACACACACATAAGCAGATGTCCATTTTCATTTCAAATGATCTTAAATAATCCAAAAAAATCCATTTGTAGTTGTTAGTCCAGGGGTGTGACGAAGGGAGAAGAGGGAAAGTGAGAGTCTTTTATTTTACATCCCCTGAGACTGTTTAAGTTTTATCATAAGCACTGATTACTTTTAGGGGAAAAAGGAGGGTAATTTTTCAAATTAGATGGTCAACAGTTAAGATCAAAACATGCAGGATATTTTGTTAACTCATTAACTCACTCAGTTTGCCATTTTCTGGATATTTGCTTATTCCAGTCTGCAACTGTGCTGGGAGCATTCTTATTTGGGTCATCTTTAATGCTTGGATTTTCCTGAAATGCCCACCCACACGTTCATACCCCACCCACCCCCAGAAATAGTTCAGCCTCGCCCTCCTCAGGATCTCCTGATAGAATAGTAGGTATTTCCCAGCACCCTAATTTACCTTCTCCATAAAATGGCTAGAGATCCTTCCGTGGGAATTAATATCCTTCTAGATATTAATTGAGAAGTCTGGCTATGGTATTGCTTATTAGCAGAAAGTCCAAACAGAAAAGTCTAACTTCTCTGACTTCACCAAGACCAATAAAAGTCTCTATGAGGAGCCTTAATAAAAGCAAAGAAAATTCATTTGAAAAGGTGAGGTTCACCAGTCAGTGAGATACTCCAAATCCTGCAGCTGGCACCTGTCAGAGGCTGCCCTCCGCTGTAATAATATCTGTTTCTGCTGAGGATGAAGTAAATTCCACCACCCAGCTCTCGGGGCCTCAGTTCACAATGCAGTGACCTACACTGTGCCTCCCAAGATAAATCTGCTTTTTAATCATCTCCTCCATTCCACTTCCCCCATCACCTAGATGGGGGTGCCTAGTCTTTCCTCTCTTGCTTTTGGATAAGGAGAACTCAACCAGGGATGACCAAGCACTAGATGTCTATAAAGTACAACAAAATAATCACAGCTATTATAACTTTAAAAACCCACCAGAGCCTCAAAGCACTTGGGGAGAGCATTTTATATGTGAATGTAAATCACACCATCTGCTGTGCTCCCCTAACTTTTAAATCAGATCATTGCCAAATCTAAACATCAAAAGAAGAAGAAAAATAAGACCATTTTTTGCTTTAGCATCCCTTTGGGTCTCTTCATCTCTCAGCAGCTCTGTTTTTGCTTCTAAGATTTGGGTCTTCCCTGAGGTTATACATTCCATTGATGGAGGGCTTTTGTTCTTGTTGTTAATGTATACATCACACCCAGAGACACATACACAAACCAAGACTGGAAGGCACTCTCCACATACTGGGGGAAAAAAAAAACTGAATGTGGATTGTCATGTAGGAAGGAAAGGAGAATTTTAGGAAAGTAACCAAACCAGGGAGATAAAGCTAAAAGGGTTGATAAAATAGAACAGAAGAAAAGATTATATACGCATGGAAGTAGGGTAGCCTTCACCACCTTAATACACTAGATACCAGTTACCTACTAGGAAACAGAGGAAAGCTAGCTCTCCTCCTCCAGTTCTGTGGTTTGTGCATTTCTCTGACCCTTCAATATTTTGAAAGCTAGACCTTCCCAAGATGTTCTGAACAGGAGTCCCAAGAGAGATCTCCTTGGCGTGTACATTATTTTGAACTAAGGTCAGTCACTATCCTGTGGGCTTTAAGAGAAATTATGACCACTACCTAAACTACCTAGAAGACAAATTAGAGCTATCACCCAATATAGGGTTATCTCCAGACAAAAACTTTTGTATGGGAAAAACTTATGTGCATGGCACAGCAAACATCTAGTTCATGGCATCTCATGTAACCCAGTCCCTGAGCCCATTTCTTATCTCTGGATAGAACCCCTGCTTTGTGCCATTTACTCCAGAATTTATAGCCATGTAGATTCTCTGTAAGTACATAATTAAATTTGTTCTTTCTCTCATGCTGATCTATTTGATGTTAATTTGATTGCTCAACCAGAGAAGAACCCATGAAGTAGAGGGAAATCCCTCTCCACCCCTACAACTTCCTTTATAAAGTTGCTTTGAGAACTAGTAATAAAACATAAGCACACAGCATATTCCAAGCCTATGGACGATACCAGATATGTTATTCTCATCATCTGTCCCATGCAGAGGTGAGAGAAGAGACACAGTACTCAAAGAGTTCACCACCTTTAGAAGAAAATTTTCTCCCAAATCCTTTCCTGTTTTAGGGAAATACAAGTTACATCTAGATTGGGGAATGTTAACATCTCATCTGTTCCCAATCACAAGCACAGCTGAATCACACACACCAGGGAGGATCGAAGCGAGCAATGCTTCCTGAGGAAAAACAGAGCCAGCCCTGCAATGCACAACTGCATTACACCAATTATTCCTGATCCAGGCAGAGGTGTCTGGGTACAGTGGATAATTAGAGGCTGCCCCAGTCTTTGCGCTGACAGGACTGGTGCTATTTAATGTAATTACATTACAGTAAAATGATGAGTTTCCCCATAATTGGTAGTTACAGCATAATTGTAACTACACAGAATATTAACACCCTAATTGCCAGACCCTTCCAAAAACATTAACTGAGTAAATGTTTCCCTTCTCCCTGGGCAGCAAAAGGAAAGAACGAGAACTTTCTAAGAGAGTCTCTCATTCCTGCCCTTTTTTCTTCATTCATTGACCCCCTCCAACACTTCAAGGATCCCACTTGTACCCCTGCATGGAATCAATGCCATGCACTTTATACCTGTCTTTTCAATTAAAATCAGACCCACCAACCAGAAAATATTGATTGATGCATTTCACTCAGGTACATGATAAAGAGTGGTAAGCCCCACAGTATAGATTCAAATCCTGACTATTTCCAGTCTGCTTCCTCTCTGTTACCAACATGACTTTGGCAAGTCACATAACCTAGCTAAGTCTTAGTTTCCTCAACCTTAAAATGGAGATGTGATGCCTATGTCATGTTACTGATGCAGCGGGCAGCATTAGAGCACAGAGTAGCCACTTATGAGACACTGGCTGAATTGAAGGTAATTTGCTAATCAAAATTAATACAGTGTTGTTACCAGGGTTATTTCCAGTGAATTAAATCAATCGAGGCCAATATTCAAAAGCTTAGTAAAGTACTTGAGGAAGCAGAACAGGCTTCTGGGAAGTCCTTAAGTCCCATAATAGGCTACTTAAGAGGTGGAATAGGGTGATGGTTTAATGCACATATCACATACCCAGATAGTACAGGTTCACAGCCCAAATCTGCCAGGTATGTGGCCTTAGGCAAGTTCTTCAACTATATGTGTTACTATCTCCATCTACAAAGAAAGAGTATTAGTTTTACTAAATGCCTGGGGCTGTTATAAGGAGCAGGTAAGTTAAAATATGTAAAGCTAAGAGCTAAAAGAGTGCACTTCTCAGTGAGTGTTGACATGACTATGAAAATTATTCTATTGGCTTGCTGGTCTAATTGTGCTTTTACTGATCAAGGGATAAAATAATCAGTAGAACCAGAGGAACTTGCTTGCTTGAGGAAAACCACAAATACAAACTTGGAGAAGGAAGGGAAGGTTTTTAGCCTCATAAGAACAATTACTATGATAAATGCAATATTCTAGGAGTCATTATGAAAAGAAAAAAAACAAGCTTTCTCTAATCCCATCAATGCTGTAAGTGTGAGTGTCGCTTTGACACATCTGGCTACTCTCAGATGGCCTGATGGAAAGGCTTGTAACCAGAACTGGGGTGGGGTGAGGAATGTTCACAAATGATGAACAAACTCATCAGTAAAGAATATGTTGTTATTTTGAAATTCAAGGATTTAAGTACTTAAACTGAAGCAGGGTATAAGTTTATTTCCTCCCTTTTTGAATTTGGTTAAGTCAATGAAATGTTTTCAACTAGCATTTTTTGGGGGGCATTATATTTTTGCCAACTTCTATTGCTGTACATGTGGATAGGTGGCTAGGAACACAGAAAAAAAAAAAAAAACAGAAGTTTGCCTCTTCAATTAGTAGTTCCAGTATCTGGAGTGGGGGCAGAGTCTATGAACAGGTAACCTGCACCTGTTACATGACCTCAGAATCCATATGCATATGAACATCAAGACGAAAATGAATTCATTAAAGGAGTCAAGGATACTCTTTATAGTGGAATTGCTGTCAGTCTACCCAGGGCCTACTTTCCAGTAGAAATGTCATACTCTGACCTCTCTCACTGCATATACATGGTACTCATGTCATTGGAGTAATGACATACTTACAGAGCCCAACCTCAAAAGCAATTTTGATTGGTCCTGGCTTAGGCTCCAGATTCCTGAAAGGCCAATGAAAAGATCCCAGCCACCTGGCCACAACTGATTGGTCCAGAGGAGGCCATCTGACTCCCCCCAGACAATCAAATGTTCTAAGGCTTGCAACTATGGATAGTGTAATCAAGCGTAATAATTGTGTGATCCAGTGTAATAATGGTATGATCCATTGTAGGAGCTGAAACACATAAAACTTAGAACTGCTAATAACAATTCCCTTCCATATGAAATAAAGAAAAAGCAGTCTCCAGGAAGGAATATAAGCAGAAGACACAGTAAAAACAAAGAAAGGTTTAAGGCTGTTGCAGTCCTATTCTAGTTTTTCCTGCACCCCAGATTTGTATGATTTGGTTAACCATCCTCCCTTTAATCCCACGGGTTAATAAATTCTCCATTCTGAGAAGTTGTGTTTCTTTCTCTTGCAACCAAAAGAGCACTGTCTGATACAACCCTAAATCCTAGGAAGAAGCATAGTGGCATCTTTAAAAATTCTAAGGGCCCTCCCTGGTGGCACAGCAGGTTAAAGCACAGCACTAAGAAGCTAAAGCCACTTCAGCATGAGTTTGATCCTGGCCCCAGAGGTGACCCACGTGGCACAGCAGACCTCTCCTGACCTGCCCGCTGCCTCCCTCAGCAGTGTACTCCATCAGTCGGCCTGTTCTGCTCCCCATTCTGTCTCTGGTGAATCCTCTCACCACCCCTGCACCTCTGGGCTGTACCCCAGTTCTGTATGCACAAATAAAGGCTTTCACAAAGGGAATGAGAGGTAGGCTTTGTCATGTCTAGAATAAAATAGGAAGCAAGAAGAGTGTCAGGTTTGGACTGGAGACCTTTCTCAGCATTTTTTAGCTAGTTAGTAGGCAGACCTTCAGGCTCCTTAATTCAGAGTCCCCATTTATAAAATAGGCCTGAATGAATTCTGAGATTTCTGAGACATCTTCCAGTGCCCAGATTCTAGTTTTTTCATTTTCATTTCTCTAATTCCATCACCTCTGTGCTATCCATCTTCACTGGCATTTGTCTAGCACAAGTTGGTTTTGAAACTTCTTCCTATTCCCCCATGTGTTAGCATTTGAGCCACGAATTTTCTTACATTCATCCTTTCTTCAATTAAATCCAGCACTTCTCAGAAATTGGCTGGAAGGCTACTGCTTGGATGGCAGAGAGAGAGGATTAACCACAAGAGAGGCTCATTGGCGTGATAAGACTAATGAAGAAACGGTGTGTGGCGATCACTTCTCTGGGGAGGAATTTAACCTTGGGAAGGACTTCACAGAATTCAAAGCCTGTGTCTTCGGACTTCTGTTAACTTCGAAAAAGGGTTGCAGAAATGAGCCTAGGATTGCACTCACCAAGGAACGGAGCCTCAAATAAAGGCATCTGGAATGTGTTCAGTACAATCTATGGGGAGCATATGTCACCAGGAGCTCCGAGCTGGGATGTGAGCCAAGGTTGAAAAAGTAGTCGGGAAACCCCCAGTGACAGATCTGAAGAGCCAGCGGCCATGTCTGTTAGAAAAGCGAAACCTTCCAACGTTGGCAGCCAGCTTTGCTGTATCTGAGAAAGTTGGAAGGAAGATGAAATGCAGCATCTGCACAGCGACAGCAGCCTTGCCCCGCTGTCTGGAAAGGCAGGTTGAATCACTCTTTGTAGCATCTTCCTCGAGTCGGTTAACGGCAGGAGGGAGTTCTAATAGAGCTATTGCGCTACTGGCCGAATGAATGATTTCCGGTTACGGGACCTGTAAACACACCGCGCTAAGTGTTCACAAGTTCATCAAGGCACCCGTGATGGCTGTGGCCACGGTTTACAGGCTAGCAGTGGAAAAACGGTTAATCGAGGGGCAGAGGAGGGGGTGGCTGCTGCAGTGAGTCTGTTCAGTGCTTCTGATGAGGGAAAGGGTGAGAAGTGTGCAAAGAAGTTTGAAGGAAGACACTGGGGGACAGATACACCACCCATGTCTCGAAGTGAGAAGATGGCAATTTTTTTCTGGACATGTTCCTTAAAGCCATCAGAAGGGCGAGCATCCTCAGGGGTGACAAGCTCATTTGTGGCCTCAAGTGGTCCGGAGCGAGGAGGACACATGCAAGGCCGTCTCAGAGGTGGCAGGCTGCACCCCATTTCCTGCGGCTGTGCTCTGCCATCTGCACCTCAGTCAGGCAGGACTGAGCGCAGCGGGCCGGGCGCACAGGCTGCCAAATCGCACAGAGAAACACTAAGGGCGGTGGGAGCAGGAGGAGGGAGGAAGCGAACTAATAGCTTGCAAGCATGCCTTCTAAAAAGAGTGTTAACCAAACAAGCTGCCATCCCTTAATCCCTCCCACTCCTGCCTGAATGTACACTAATTGAAAATTAAGTTTTCAATTTGAAGTCATTTTCTAATTCTGTCTCATTCAGGAGCAGTTAGAGCCCCGTGCTTTGCTGAATTCCCAACGTGCTTTTCAGGCGCTCCCTCAGGAAGCCGACAAAAGAGCCTTGTCAATACGCCTCTGACAGCAGCGGGCAGGCGGGTTTGCATGGAAGGGGAGGCCTTCTTGGGAGCCAAAGAAAGCAAGGCCAGTTGGGGAAGAGACAGCAGATGTTGGCAGGGAGTGGAAGAGGGTGCCCTGTGCCTTTCCCCAGCTCGTCCTCCCTGACACTGGCCAAGGGCACCTCTGTTTCATCACTGCCCTGACCCAGTGTGTTAGGAAAAGTCTCCACTAAGACTAGATGCGCCCTGTGGGTAGGCCCTCTGGTCTCCAAAGCTAACTGATGCCAGGAACAGAATCTGCTTTAGAAAGAGCAAAATGCCACAATGAATAGTGAAATTCAGGTTTATTGGGGAGGCCCTCCCTGCTGGTGCAAGGGGTTAAAGTTCAGCACTATGAAGCTAGCCCCAGCCACTTCACCTCCAGTTCAACCCCCTCCAGGGAGGTGACCCACATGGCGCAGACCTCTCCTGTCTCCCTGCTTCTCCTCTCAGCAGTGTGTTTCAGTAGATCTGCCTGTTCTGCTCCCCACTCTGTCTCTGGTGAATCCTCTCACCCACACACACACACACACACCCTCTGGCCTTTATCCCAGTTCTGTATACACGAATAAATCAATTTTTTTTAAAGAAAGTTTAAGTATTTTTGCTTCCATTTAACAAAATTTAGGTCATTATTATTCCAGAACAAAGAATAAATCATGTATTAATCCATTTGGCACAATTTTTCCATACAATTGTCTGATTGTCCAGGACGGCGTTCTTGACTTCATATTTAACTTTCACATCAAAAGCAAATGGAGTCTTTTTTGAAAAATATTTGTTCCTCCTTAGTTTCCCCCAAAGGACTGTCTGAAGCATTTGTGATTCTAATCATTCTCTCTTGCAGAAGTTCAGGCATTCTCCTCTTTGTCTACTGCTTCAATTTTTTTTAAGGTTTTTTTTTTAAGATTTATTTATTTATTCATACAGAACTGGGGTACAAGCCAGAGGTGCAGGGGCGGTGAGAGGATTCACCAGAGACAGAGTGGGGAGCAGAACAGGCAGATCAACAAAGTACACTGCTGAGAGGAGCAGCGGGCGGGTCAGGAGAGGTCTGCACCATGTGGATCATCTCTGGGGCGGGGATCGAACTCGCACTGCAGTGACTGCAGCTTGCTTGCAGTGCTGCGTCCTAACCCGTTGTGCCACCAGGGAGGGCCCTACTGCTTCAATTTTTAAGGTTCTTCTGAAGCCCATTTTATCAAATAGTGTCCCTGCACATCAAACAGCCTTCCCACGTCGGCTGCATTGACTTCATGAAACCCTATTTTCAGGTTCACTTTGCAACTGACTTGTATGGAATTTGCATGCTATTTATCCTACATTTAGCCTTCACAAATCATTAAAACCCACTTACCCAGACAAGGGAGTAAAAGCTGATCAAGGGAGGCTATCTGGGAACAATTTTAAGTGTTGACTATATTAGTGGATATTTCTATATGCAAAGTCTTTCTGTGCAATTTGATAGACCCCCTGGGCCTCACTGGTGGTGCAGGGGTTAAAATCTCAGCGCTATCAAGCTACCACCAGCCACTGCCTCATGATTTCAATCCCCAGCCAAGGAGCTGACCCACATGGCACAGCAGACCTCTCCTATCAGCGATGTATTTCAGTAGATCTGCCTATTCTGCTCCCCACTTTGTCTCTGGTGAATCCTCTCAATCCCCTCCCACCTCTGGCCTATACCCCAGCTCTGTATGCATAAATACATAAAAATAAATCTTTAAAAAAATGTATAGGACCCTGTGATTTGCTAAGTAACTCAGGTATCTGCCATAGGTTACTACCGATTTCAAAATAACCTAGTTTTACTCTTCCAAAATACAGCACAGAAAAGCAGCAAGATTTTTTAAAAAAATAAATAAATAAAAGCCATAAAGGACAGATTATAAGGTCCTAATGGGTCCTGACTTTCAAAGAATGATAATCTAATTCTAATGAAATGGCTGGTGTACTAGGAAGGAGGAGGAAGAACGAAGCTTTGTTTAGGAGCTTGACTAATGAAGTCTTCCCAGGGCATCATTATAAATAAACTATGATAAATGACACAACGAATTCTCAATGTCTATGACAAGCGAGATTCTCATATACCTTGACTTAAAGGTAGGTCTGAAAATGCAAATTTTATACTTAATTGGAACTTGAGTGACATAAGTGGAATGATAGAGAAAATGAAATCTTAAGGACAGAAGAAGGTAGTGGGTGAATAATATTGTGAATTTACCTAGGGCTTGAGGACTGGGGTAAGAAGGTGTGTGGCACAGGGCTGGAGGTACAGAAGCTTCAAGAATCTTCATGTGGCAAGTAGAAGTAAAAGGACTTGAGGAAACTTTTAACATAGGCTGGAGAGGAAATGAAAATAAAGGTTCAAGGAGTTAAGATATCAATTCACCTTGCTGGGAAAGAACTAGGACACCAGCTATTAAAAGTGCTATTCACAGGGAGAAAATCAGTGGGTTGTGGTCTGAGTGCTTATGGAAAATGTAGTTTCAATAAGAAACCTGAGAGGTGCATTTGGGTCCTCCACCAGAGGATGGTGGTTCAGAGTCGGACTCAATACTGCATGACAAGTAAATGACTTAGCTACCTTGACCTTCTGCCCCTCGTTAATAAAACAAGGAAGCCACTCTCCACTTCAAAGAGTAACTGGGACTAACAGACCACAACACCCAGTCCACCATTATATGTACTGTCCACTGTCTGGCAACATTCACCCACTAAAGAGTAGCTATTATGTTTATGATGCTTTGCATGATTATGCTCAGCATGTTATGAATGGGGCTAAGAGGTATACACTCTATCTGAGCACAGACAGGTGCAAGTGTATGTGACTGAGTCAACAACCATTCCTAACCTTGGTTCCTGTTGCAAAACTGATTTTGCTCTCAATGAACTGAGCCCCAAGGAATGGGCTGTGAATGCAGAGCAAGGAAGCCCCTTAGCATGCCCGGGGGAGGAAATATGTAGAGGTCTGCGTTCACATGGGAGGTGGCCAGTGGCCAGGACTGAGCAGCTCCCCTGGGTGTGTCTGGCCAGTCTCAGCCAAGTGGTCAGTACTTGTGTTTGGGGGGAAAGCTTTGCCATTCGTGGCACGCTAAGATTAATGACAGGAAAAATGAAGCAGAATTGCAGTGTCCAGCCATGGCAACAGCAGGAAGATTGGGAGGTTAATCCCTGGCTCCTGGGAAATGATGACAACATTAGTCTAAGAGTTTCATCCAGAACACGGCCCCGAGAAGCAGAGCACAAGGCCGGGACTTGCAGCATGAGACTTGGTGGGGTCTTGCTCGCAGGAGGAGCCTCGAGGCCAGAAATTCTCAAACTGTAAGAAGGGCTTAAGTCGGCCCTCCCTGGTGGCGCAACAGGTTAGACACAGCAGCTCTGCAAGCTAGTGCAGTCGCTGTAGTGCGAGTATGATCCCCCACCCTGGAGGTGACCACATGGCCTGGCAGACTTCTCCTGTCTTGCCTGCTGCTCCCCTCAGCAGTGTACTTTGTCAATCTGCCTGCTCTGCTCCCCACTCAGGTGGCTTCTCTCACTGCCCCTGCACCTCTGGCTTGTGTCCCAGTTCTATATGAATAAATAAATAAATCTTTAAAAAAAAAAAAAAAGGCTTAAGTCTCCCCTGTCATTAAAAAGAAGATTCAGGCCCAGGCCCTCCCTGGTAGTGCAACGGGTCAGGACACAGCACTGCAAGCTGGCCACAGCCACTTCAGTGTGATTCGATCCCTGACCCAGAGTTGACCCACATGGTGCAGAAGACCTCTCCTGACCTGCCCACTGCTCCCCTCAGCAGGGTACTTCATCGGTCTTCCTGCTCTGCTCCCCACTTTGTCTCTGGTGAAGCCTCTCACTGCTCCTGCACCTCTGGTTTGTAACCTAGTTCTGTATGAATAAATAAATCTTTAAAAAAAAAAAAAGGAAAATTCAGGGTTTCCCCGTGGTGGCCAATGGGTTAAAGCACTGCATTATGAAGCTCTCTGAACTCGTGGTACTGCACCACGAGTTCGATTCCCCCGCAAGCCAGGGAACTGACCCATATGGCATGGCAGACCTCTCCTGACCTGCCCACTGTTCCCCTCAGCAGTGTATTCAAGTAGATCTGCCTGTCCTGCTCCCCACTCTGTCTCTGGAGAATCTTCTCACCCACCACACCTCTGGCCTGTACCCCAGTTCTGTAAGCATAAATAATTAAAAAAAAAAAGTAATATTCAGATTCAGATTCAACAGGTCTGGGATGAACCCAAACATTCTGCATTTCTAAGAAGCTCCTGGGAGTCCTAGGTAGTGGGTCCAGACTCACTGGGATATGAGCTTTACCAGGAAGTCGGGGTTCACTTCTTACCGTGACAGTTTTCCCTTTGGGAGTCAGCATCTATGTGTCCTTGCTTTGGGAACAAAACTGGAGGTCTTTTTATTAGTAATGTAGCTTTTGTATCTGTGCTTGCTGTCTGGGGGATGAACAGCATTTGAAGCGGTTTACAGAAGTCTCTCGGGTGGAGAGGAGGACCTGTTTGAGCCCTAAAGGGTGCCTGGCCATGCCAAAAGAGACCCCTCCGTCTGAATCACTCCCAAGGCTCCTCCCCACCACCCAGCCTGCACGCGCCTGAGTAGTTCATGCTGGGAGAAGAAAAATAACGGACCCTTATCGCCACCTGCTGGATTAGGAAGGCAAAGTCGCCAGTATAGTGCCAGGTTGCAGAAGCTCCTGCTCTTAACTCTGAGAAGGGCCAGAAAGTGGAGGCAGATTTCTAGAAGTGCAAGATCCTTGGAGACTCTTTAAGTTTAAGCCCTGGTTAGTAGCGCCCTGAACATAAACCGTCCAGGCCCTATGTCTCGGGTCTGACCCCAAAAGAAAAGCTGCATCTCGGGCCCTCCCAGGTGGCACAGCGGGCGAAGGCACAGCATTAAGAAGCTAAAACCACTTCAGCAGGAGTTCGATCCCCGCCTGCCCCTGAGGTGACCCACATGGCGCGGCGGACCTCTCCTGACCCGCCCGCGGCTCCCCTCAGCAGTGCACTTTGTTGATCTGCCTGTTCTGCTCCCAGCTCTGTCTCTGGTGAAGACTCTCACCACGTCTGCACCTCTGGCCTGTGTCCCAGTTCTGTATGCATAAATAAATTAAGTCTTTTTAAAAAAATTTTTAAAAAAAGATAAGTTACATCTCAGAGAGGGCTTAATAGGCAGACACATATATACATACACATATTATATATATTGTGCATATATGATACGATACATATGCATACATAGCAATATCGGTAACATACAGTATGCTTGATATACACATAATATATCGAGCACATGTTAACACATGTGTATATACAGCCAGGGGTATTATTCGCATTATCTCACTTAATCCTACCTCACCCCTACGTCACAGATCATTGTGGTCATTTCTGCAGAGAAGGAATGGAGGCTTACAGAAGTTGGGTCACCACGTGGGAACCTTATTTCAAACCTGGGTCTATTTGCCTCCAAACCCTGGTCCTGGGCAGCCGTTCTCTGGGTGGGCGCGGAGCCAACCAGCCCTGCCCTTCCTGGAGTGTGGGAAAGGCCCGGGCGCAAGGCAGCGGTGGAGTCAGGCGGCCCTTCTAACTGCCTGCCTGTTCCTGCATCATCACCAAAACACACTCTCTACGTCAGTATTTTTTTTTTTTAAGACTCCAAAATATGGGCTTCTCTGTGCTGGTCAGCAAGCTACAGAGAGGCCAATTCTTTCTCCATCCCAGGCCTCCAGGACGCAGCAGCAAATGGCACCAACTCAGTCACTTAAAGCCACAAAAACGCATCCTCAGTTCTGGAGGCCAGCACAGGAGAGCAACATCTGCAGGGCCATGCTCCTCCAGGGGAGGAGGCTGCCCACCCCCCCCCGATCCTGGCTGCTGGGGGTGGCCAGCAATCCCAGGCGCCCCTGGCTTGGAGATCCACATGGCTGTCTTCCTGTGTCTGTGCCTCTCTTATGAGATGAGGCAGCGTCAACGATGGATGCAAGTCCTGTCCCACCTGTAGAACCTCTTAACCAATTACATCTGCAACAGGCTATAGTGAAACAAGGTCAGATTCTAAGGCTCTAGGAAGAACAGAGATGGAAGGGAGTGCCAGTCTACCCAGTGCAACCACCCTGTCCTCCTGAGAGCAGCCACTGAAGTCCTGCTGAGGGAGCAGCATGTCCCCCCACTTAATGGGGCAGCACCCAGCGGCCAGATGAAGCTAAGGAAGGCTGTGGGGGGAGGGGGGTAGCCGGTGGGGGCTTGAGGAGGGGGGGTCACATGGGGACATGTAGAGAAAAGGGCCTGTTTGCTCCTTGGCTATGGGCTTGCTCCGGCACTTGGGGGACTTAGAAGGGACATGAGGAAGAGAAACATGCTGAGACACTTGGAAGAGACATGGGGGGGGAAAGCTGTGACGACAGTAGCCGTTACTTTGACGTGATATCTCCTTTCTGGGGCCTGCTTCAGAACCTCCTCCTGTAGTTCCCCTGAAAGTGCCTTACACTGTGACAAGCTCTCAGAGGTGCAAGGGGTGCAAGAATTCACCAGAGACAACTGGGGAACACAATAGGCAGATTGACTGAAATATACTGCTGAGGGGAGCAGGGGTAAGACAGGAGAGGTCTGCTGAGCCATGTGGGGCAGCTCCCTGGCTGGGGATTGAACTCATGCTGCAGTGGCTGCAGATAGCTTCATAGTGCCGCACTTCAACCCCCTGTGCCACCAGGGAGGCCAGGGCTTTTTCTACTTTTAACAATTCCTCTCTCTTGATTGTACATTCTGATCAAAATGTAAGGCCTCAGCAGCTCTCTCCCAGCTTCTCACAGTTTCCACTGATTTCCTAGGTGATGTTCACAGGCCATTTAGATCATGACTTCGGGTTCACACTCCTCAAGTCAGCCCATCTCTGAGGCTCTAGTCTCGGGGAGTTCTTGTGTCGGCATCAGGAGCTACAAACATGCATTGATGGCCTTTGTGAAAATACAAGATGCCAAGGAATCACTAACTCTATAAATAATGTTTGGGAAGTAGGCTTCTGAGCCCAGGTCCCCAGGACTCACACCAATTAAAGAAAGACACCAAATGGCTGACTCGGTGATCTTATATAACTCGGTTTCAAGTCCTCGGAAAGTGTAACTCCAGGTCCGGCCCATGCGCGAGACACCTTCTTGCTCAGCTACAGACAGTCAAGGTCTACAACAACTTTGGCCTGAGTCCTAGGACTTTTGCTGGGCTGCTCTTGCTTTAGCGGCAGATTCTGCAACATCTTCAGAGTCAGGGTACAGTACCAAGCCCATAAAATCCAAGAGTCTGCCACTTACAGTGGTGATTTTCTGTTTACCCTTGCCATGGAGGCCATTTTTGAGGGGTCCTTCCCTGCCTGGACTCACAGCAAAGCTACTGGGCTGCTATGGTAATTGCTGTGATTTTGCAGGGAGGGGGCAGAAGCTGAAAGAAGTTACTCTGGAAGGAGGCTGAATTGGTGTCACACAGAGCCAGCAAACGGTGCAGCAGCTGAAATCTGAGTCAGGATTTGACTCAGCGCCTGGGCTGCCTCCCTGCAGGGTATGCTCACTGGGAAGCAGAAAGTGCTGACTGAGGAATCTGAAGAGTGTTCCTGAATGCTGGAGCCCACAGGACCCCCCCATGGACCGGAATTCTCCTTTGTGTGCATCCCTAGAAGGTGAGTTGTCTTGAGAGCCACCACCTGGCACTACACATTTGCTGTACCTAGCCAATTACTGAGGCATTTAACCTTTCCATTCCTGGGTTTTCTCATTTTGAAAATGAGAGAGAATAATAGCATTTATTTCTTGGGGGTCTTAGGACTTTTTAAATTGGGGTACAGTTGACAACTTTGTGGGCTAGTTAAAGTGTACATCATGATGATTTGATAGATGTGTAACCCTGTGAAAAGATTTCCCCCCACTGAGTCAATTAACACATCCATCGCCTCACTTACTTACTTTGGAGGTGTGGGGGGACTGTGAGCATGATGGATTGAAATGAAGCAAACGTTATGGGTCGCTTAGCCTACCGTTTGGCTGGGGGCAAGCACTCAGTGCTCGTCACTTTTCACGTAGTACCTTCTCAATAACTATTAGCTATTAATACTGTTAATGCATTGTAGAGGGAAGAAGGGAGCGTGGCAAGCGCGGGATCGGCTGACCGGAGCCTCTGGAGTGGGGGGCGAGCGCCACCTAGTGGTCCCCAGCTGAAACACCTCTAACGCAGCAGACACCTCGAAGGTTCCCGACTTTGTTTATAACAATAGTGCCCCCAAGGCTTTCGGGGCATCCTCCGCGCACATCCTCTAAATCCCGCCCCATTCTACAGGCTGATCCAGGAATAAGGAGTAGGCGGGGCGAGGGAAGCAAAACAAAGCGGTCATCGTCTAAAGGCTTTCGGCAGTACCCTAGAGAAAAGTGCAAAGCCCAGCAACTGCTGTCCGGAAACAGTTTGGAAAAGCCTCGGGGTGTCCAGGATTTAACCGAGTTCAGAGACTTTATGCTTCACCTCATCAGCCTTTTATTCCCACCATGCAACAGTCATTCTCATCTTTTCCTAGTATCCAGCTTTTTATTCCTGCAAAGCAGCGTGATACCTAGGAGGAGCATCCCATAGACCCAGATGCAAACCCCAAGGCTGCCCTCAGCTAGCCCAAGACTTGGGGAAACTCAATTAACCTCGGAACTGTCCAGCCCACCGTCCATGAGAGGGGTCCTTCCTGCCGGCTCCGGCTCCGGCTCCGACGTGAGACAGGGCACACTCCATGCAATGTACACACCCCATGCGCCCAGCGCCCACCTAGTTCCGAAGGCTTCCAATCCATCCCCGCCCTCACCCAACCCCTGACTCTCATACCCAACTGTAAACTGGAAGGGAACGAGTATACTGGCTCTTAGTGTTGGGGGCGACCTAACGGTGGGACTAGATAAGGGCTATATAAGGTCAATAACGAACTAGGCCTCGCATCAAGGGGCACAGCCATGAGTCCCCCCCTTTAGAATTTGAACCTAGAATCTGTATCAGACCCTTTTCCCCTATAGCGCTGACAGTAGCTACAGACCGCACCCTCGGCAGCTCCGTCTCAGCGGCTGCCCAAGAACAATAAATTCTGCTGCTCAGCCTTTCGGTGTCCCGTCTTTCTTCCTTGTGGCCCGTCACTGAAATCCGGGCAGGACACTTAGCTGCTCTTACCAGTTGCAAAAATCAAGATATCTAGGACAATTTTAAAAAATACCTAACACATCAATCTCACTCCCTATACATCGAGATTAATTACTACTGAGCTACATATTCCCAAAGTTTTTTAGGTAAATCAGTGAGAGATGGAGATGAGAACACTTCAGGAAATATGAACATTCTATAAGACTCTAAGGAATTAGAAAACTGTTGAATTGACAATTCCAACAGCACAATTTATAGGCTATTTAGTCTGTGTGAGCATGGGGTGTGTACATTGCATGGAGTGTGTCATTCATCATCACAAAAATGATAAAGGTAAATACTGTGATTACCATCATTTTATAATTGAGGAAGCTCAGCCTTGCAATAGTAAGGGGTTTGCCTATGGTCATGTCCCTAAGGGGATTCATCCCTAGACACTATTATCCAGTACAAGCCAACTGGAGTGAAATAATAGCGGGTGGGCTCTCAGGTTCCTTGATGATTAAACTTCCTATGCAATAAGGATTTGTGAAGATCATTACTTAACAGTTCCAGGAATTCTACTAGAAACTCCAGGAAAACAAGCTTCTCGGCAGTATGTGGATCAGTGGGTCAGAAGTCACTATTTGAGGGGCACAGCTGAGTCTCTCTGATGCTAGAACGAGACTCTCAGGCTAGGAGGCTTCACTACACTCCTTCCCTCTGCCCCTTCTGCAGCATGATGTCACCCTCTTCAGACTTCATGGAGTCTTGGCGTCCGAGGGCAGGAGGAGGGTGTCTCCCCAATTCATCTGGAATTTAAGAGTGGGTACCTTCTCACTTGCACTCCACTTCCATAAGCATTTCCTTTGATCCTCCTAGAACCTTCCAAGGGAAGCTGAAGACACAGCCAGCTTTCCATTTTTCTAGGACCAGGGGTTCACAGGCATGATGTCTGTTGTGCCAGCAAAGCACGGATCAGGTTCTTACGGGCCTGGACAGATGGGTGAAGGAGTCCTGGAGACCTCAGTGGCTTTTTTGGGCAGCTTTTAAGGCTCTTTCTGCACCACGTATAGTGAGATAACCAGGTGCAGGGCAGGCAGGGGAGCAGAGGGGCAGTCTAACAGATACAGGCTTCATGGACTCCATCCCCACCCCAGATCCTAGAACTACAAATCCCATCAATACCAATGAGAAGCATGCTGGGACCTGAGTGTGGAGCTGAGCAGCCAGGTTGGGATAAAAACCAGACATGTGGGCCCCGGAGGTCTCCTGGCCTGATGGTCAGCGGTTGGTCGTTTGGCTCTTGATCAGCTTTCAGTGTGCTAATGGGGTTCCAAGTCAGCGAACTGGTAGGATGCTCTAGTTGACTTGTATTTCTCTTTCTCTGTCTTTACCTGGGTTGTTCCTTTTCCTTTTCCCAATAAATAAACCCATTATTGACCCTTTTTGTGTGTGCCTGCACTACAGTTAAATCTTAAGCTGGCGGGTGAGGCCCCACCACAAAGAACCCAGTTCACATTGGGTTGCCCTGTAACGGCAGATGCCCTATCCTGCTGTGAGACTTTACTCTGGACTCTCTGGCGTCCTCTGGCGGTTCCTGCCACACTCTGGCCACAAGGCCCTCTGCCACAGTGCACCTCAGGCCTCCACTGCTGCCCTCAGGAAGGCCCAGTCTCTCCACTGCCCATTCACGCACACCTCAGGCGCCGCCATCAGGCACGTGTGCAAAAGTACAGGCATCTGTCGTCAATGCTAACAGCAGGAGGGCAGAAAAAAACTGATCACTTCCATTTACCCTACAACATCAGGGTTAGTGATACCACCGCCGTGTTACCATCCAGGAGTGGGGACACCCAAAGAGATGAGGCAGCGAGGGCAGGTCATCTCCCTTACCAACGCTATCAAAGCAAACTGTCCCCAAGCTTAGTGGCCCAAGGCAGAGCCAGCAGACAACAGTCCCTGGGCCAACTTCCTCTTTCATTTTTTTTTTTAATTTGGGATTTTTTTTAAGATTTATTTATTTATGCATACAGAACTGGGATACAAGCCAGGGGTGCAGGAGTGGTGAGAGGATTCACCAGAGACAGAGCGGGGAGCAGAACAGGCAGACCAATGAAATGCACTGCTGAGGGGAGCAGCGGGCGGGTCAGTAGAGGTCTGCCATGTGGATCAGCTCCAGGGGGGGGACAGAACTCATACTCTCAGGTGGCTGCAGCCAGGTTGCAGTGCTGTGCTTTAACCTGCTGCGCCACCAGGGAGGGCCCCAAGTTTCTCTTGCCACCTGTTTTTGAAGATAAAGTTGTCTCAGAAGACAGTAGTGGCACCTATTTGTTGCTAGGCCATCTCTGGCTATTTTCAAGCTCTAAAGGCAGAATTGGGTAATTGTGCCAGAGTTGTAGGACCCAAAAGTCTACAGTATTTATCAGCAGACCCCCTTCCAGAAAGAGGTTGCTGGCCTCTGGTCTGCAGGAATGATTTCTTGGTATCTCCCAGTTGTGTGATTTGACCGAGCTGTTTGCTGCTCATTTCTCCTGGACTGACTCAAGCAAAGCACATTCATCTGTGGTGCAAGCTGGGGTGGGTTCAGCAGGGACAGAGGGGGAGCCGGGCCTCTCTCCCCTGTGATCCTGTATGCTCCTGGAGGCTGCACCCAATTTCTCCACCTGGAGGAGGCACGGGATGTTCCATCCGCTGGCACGTCACATAGCAGATTCCAGAATTCTGCCTACTGTGCAGGGATGTTCACAGGAATTCACCAAGGCAACCAAGGTGATGGACATGCAAGATGTTCTGTTATTGTTGAGTAAACTCGTGAACTCGGCCTGACTGGAAATAGAATAACTCATTCATTCATTCAACAAATATTTGATGGGCCCCTGGTGAAGGATCTGATCTGAGTAGCTGCATTTGCCCAATGATCTGCCTAAGATCCACTTGCTGATACATTTTTCACAAAGCAAAACTTGTGTTGATTCTCTTGCAGTGAAGACATACTACATTTCAATTGACCACACACACAGGTCCTTCTTCTAGAGCACTCTCCAAATGGCTGGGTTCTTCCAAACTGGAGACCTAACCCTCCTTGGAGCTCCAGTGCTTAGCCCCAGAAGCTGCCCACAGGTCAGCAGGTGGTGGACATAGTGACTGCCACCAGTGGCCCTTCTGCAGCTCAGGCTGCAGGCAGAGGTCAGTGTGATAGTGGATGGCGGTGGTTCCCCCTTCCCAGCTCCCCTTTCCCCCCAGGCATGCAGCCCCTGCTCAGGGCTGCAGGGAGTAACAGTGGTGCCCACTGGGCCGGCTCCAACACTGTGGCTCCTTCCAGCGGCAGTAGCAGGATTGGGACACTGAGGTTCTACGCAGGCTCTTACCTTGCTCAGTCACAAGCATACAAATTTGACTGGTCCTCTGTCATGTTTCTTGCTCTTGTGCTGGTAACCATTAGTGGCTCACTCTCACACACACAACTACCATCTTGGACAACATCTAAGAGTGCTAGTTGAATGAAATTCACATTGTGGTCAGCAGAGTATGGTACTGTCATGTGAGTGGGTCTCAGTCCATCAAAAAAGGCCTGAAATGAACAAAAAGATCAATCTTTCCCCCGTAAGAAAATATTCTCCAGCAAATACACCATTGGGTCTTGGGCTCCTGGCCTACACTTTGGACTTGAACTTGCCAGCCTCCATGATGACACCAGCCAATCGCTTATACTAAATCTCTTTATGTGTAAAGAGTGCATTTGTTCTGTTTCTCTGAAGGATGCCCACACAAACCCTTTGTAGTCTTGGGGAGAGGGTGTCGGCTCCAACTGTCATCTTCTCAGCCTCCCGATGGGAGGGAGTGGCAGTCCTTTGATTTGTAAGAAGAAAAAAGCTTTTCTAGACTGTCAGTTTGTAACCATCAAGTAAGGAACATAGCCTAAACCAGGGGTCCTGCACTCCCAAGCATCTTCGTGTGCAGATGGTGGGCCCCAAAATATGCCCCTTGCCTTCAGAAGTATCCCCCAAGAAACTCTAAGAGTGGCCTTATTTGGAAAAAGGGATCTTTGTAGATGTAATTAAGGGTTATATCTTACAATGCAATCCTGGATCATCCTGGATTATCTAAATCAGCTGATAAGCTCCGTATTAGCAACAACTAGGGAGGCTGATAGACAAAGGAAAGGCACTCAAGATGGGATGGAGATCAGAGCAATACCCACAGGCCCAGGAATGCCAACAGCCAGCAAACACTGGAAAAGGCAAAGGACAAAATGTCTCCTGCAGCCTCTGGAAGGATCGTAGTCCTGCTGGCTCCTGGATTTCAGACTTCTGGCATCCAGCGAGAGGAGAAATTTCTGTTGTGTTACATCACCGAGTTTGTGGTAATTTGTTTGAGAATAGAATAGAATATGTAGACCACACTTCTAAGATTTGGGATACAATCATAGAGAGCAAATTGACCTCCAAAGAGCAATTTGCAATGACTAAGTTTTGTTTATTCTTGAAAAATAAATGAGTAAGATCTTAAAGCAGATGAGAGTCAACATTGACTGGGCACTTACTGTGAGCCAGGCACTGTCTAGGCTCTTCCCTCCGTTATTTCAAAGCCTCACAACTCTTCTAAAGTAGGTTCCATAATAAGTATGTGACACTCCACTGGCCAAATTGATTAAAAGGTTGCATGTGTCAGGGAATGGGATGGAAAACAGTGAAGGGAGGAAAATGAACTGGACTATGGTGATGGCACATGGGTGATTTGATGATGGGAAGCCCACGGGGTTATAACTGAGGTGGGAAAATGCACAAAATGATGTAAAAGCAAACTAGTATTTAAAAAAATATATTTTTCAAGCATAAAAAAAAAAGGTTGCATGTGTCTTGATAAGTAGCTGCAAGACACCAGACAAGACATAACACGTTTATAAAGTAAGCACATTTAACCAAGTGGATAACTTGGTGTAGTGGTTTGGAGAAGCAGCCATCAGAATCTAGTTATGAATCCCCAAATTCACTTTTTACTCAACCAGTGGTCCTAGTCAGGTGCTTAACCTCTCTGAACCTTTTTTTCTTCATTTATTAAATGTACATGATGCTGGTACCTGCCTTCATAGGACCACTGTAAGACAAAACATCTAAGACAAAGCCCTGGCTGAGTATCCAGGGCTGTAAGTTCTTTGCTTAAGTTATTTATGCCACAAGCATGTTCATAGTTTAACTGCTGGGCATGAGGCAATTTTGTCAAACAAGATAAAATAACTGGGAGAAAGTTTAATTTCAAGTTTGGTTTCAACTGATGCAGCACTCCCACTTTCACATGATAAAAAAATGGCAGAAAAGGACCTGAATAAACATTTTACCAAGGAAGATACACAGATGGGCAACAGACACAAGAAATGTTGCTCAACCACTTATCAGTAAGGAAACGCAAATCAAAACCAAAGTGAAGTTTCACCTCACACCTGTGATAACAGCTATTATCAAAATGTCAAGAAATAGCAAATATTGGCAAGAATGGAGGGAAAAAGGAATCTTCACACACTGTTGGCCAAAATATAAATTAATGCAGCTTCTATGGAAAACAATGTGGAGGTTCCCAAAAAAATTTAAAGTAGAACTACATATGATCCACAAACCCACTGCTGAGTATTTACCCAAAGAATATAAAAACATTAAGCTGAAAAGACATATGATATCCTTTGTTCATTGTAGCACCATATACAATAACCAAGATACAGAAACACCTATGTGCCCAATGACAGAGGAAGATGTGATAGGTAGATAGGTAGGTAGATAGACAGACAGACAGACAAGTAGGTAGATAGGGAGGGAGGGAAGGAGGGAGGGAGGTAAGTAGATAGATAAGACAGATAGATGGTAGGTAGGTAGGTAGACAGTTCCATAGATAGACGAACAGACAATGGAATATTACTCACGATGGAATACTACTCACCATAAAAAAAAAAAGTGGAACCCTTGCCATTTGCAATAACATGGATAGACTTTGAGGGACGAAGCTAAGTGAAATAACTCAGAAGAAGAAAGACAAATACTATATGCTTTGTGGAATATAAACAAAAACAACTTTTAGATACTGACAACACAATGAGGATAACTAGAGGGGAAGGAGAGGGGAGAAAATGAGCAGGAAGGATCAGTTGTTTGATGGTAACACAACATCTGGTGCTAAATATGGTAAGGAAATGTAATTGAGGACACTGTTGTAAACTATGTTACCTTAAATACACACACTCATACACACAAGTATGGCGGTAGAACTTGCCAGAGATATGAACTAAGAGTTTTCTGCCAGATTGCATATTATACCAGAAAATGCTCTCAGTTTGCAAACCCTTCAGTGAACAGCCATCCCTCTCCCCTGTCAAAATCAAACACTTACCACACTATGACAAATAATTTTTTAAAAGGCAGCTAGTAATACACAACACTCTTCAAGAACATTAACTCTCAATTCCAATAGCTTGTCCTCTAATGCTGTCTTTATGTCATTGTTGATCCCTCAATATTATAGTTGAAAACAAAAGAAGGAGCAGTTTCTCCTATTCTCCCCCAAATAAATGGTTTCATGATTCCTGATGAGTTTCTTGAAATGGTGAAAAGGACTTTTTTGGCTTTTTGTTAGTAGAGAATAGAAGATAGACAGAATTTTGATATATAGCACAGAACCGGGCTTAGATGGCCAGATGAGATAAAAGGCCTGAGCCTACGATGCCACATTTAAATGTCATCCGGCTGATCCGGCTGTGTACCAGCTGTTACACACAGTGCAGAGAATGGTAAGAGATAGCAGCACCCCTTGTCTATCAAGCAAACAGCAGCAGCTTCCACCATACAACATAAAACAAGACCCATCTTGGTGTTTAGAAACGGACACCTCTCTTAATGAAGGAAGAAATGTTAGCCCAAAGAGAGTTATTTCATGACGCCTTTTTCAATTAATGTTCCTCTTTTGTTTTTCATAACTGTATTCTTTTTCCTGGTAAAATAGCTTTATGGCCAATTAGCCTAATAACTGAAGACTTGCAGTAACAACAATGGTGAATCTACCTAGAACTGCCTGGCAGACAGCAACCGCCCAGTGCGGTCCAGCTATTAACACACATGCTATTAAGCACACATTAAACACCCAATGGATATTTGCTATTATTATCATCATTAGTTCAATTAAGACCCAGCAAGACCTTAGCCTATTTCTCTTGTTTCTAGATAGTCATGATCTTTTTTCTGCTGGAATTAAAAGGGCCTCCTTGGAAGAAATTGGATGAAAATAGAAGCTCTCAGAATGTAGGCTAGCAAAGTGATCCAAAATAACATGCCTCTCAAGGAATGGCAGGGGAGGAGGCGGTTCTTTAAGTCTTTCACATATATTTAATGGAATTCAATGCAATAAACAAAGTAAGTTGATTCAAAGACAGTCCCAGCACACAAAATGTCACCATTTGCTAGGGGAAAGGTCAGGTAGTGGTGGAGGTAAGAAAGCATTCTTTTCTAAAAATAACATAATAACAGGGCCTCTCTGGTGGCGCAGAGGTTAAAGTCCCAACGCATCAAGCTATCACCAGCCACTGTAGTGTGAGCTCAATCCCCACGTAGGGAGCTGACCCACATGGCACAGCCAACCTCTCCTGTTTCGCCAGCTGCTCTCCTCAGCAATTTATTTCAGTAGATCTGCGTGTTCTGCTCCCCACTCTGTCTCTGGTGAATCCTCTCTCCTCCTGCACCTTTGGCCTACAACCCTGCTCTTGTATGCATAAATAAATAAAGATAAATAAATCTTAAGAGCAAAACCATAATTACAATGAAAACAAAGTAAAAACTTTCTACCCCTGAGAAATGGGGAGCAGCTTTTGTCATCTATAATAAACTGTCAGGAAACTGTAAATTTGTTTACTTATTCTGTAGTTCATCCCTTCATTTGTTTAGCATTTATTGGACATTGGTAAGTTGTTCCTGTTTTATTATCTAGTGATGCTGTATACAAACTGCAGTGCAGACTAGAGAGAACTGTGTGGTGTAGAAGAACAATAAAAGGGGAGAAATGCTCACTGCAGATTTTGAGTGAAAGAGCAAAATCAGAGACTCTCCCAGTCATTCTAGGCTAATTCCAAGAACAGGTCCCAAGCTTGGCTGTTGTTGTCAGAACAGACTGCACTAGTAGTTAGGTTAAGTTAGTTAAAATTAAAGTGGGGGGCCTCTTTTGTGGCACTAGGGGCTAAATCTCAGCACTATGAAGCTAACTCAACAACCATTGCTACATGAGTTTGATCCCTGGCCAAGGAGCTGACACACGTGGAGCAGCAGACCTCTCCTGTCTCACCAGCTGCTCCCTCAGCAGTGTATTTCAGTAGATCTGTCTGTTCTGCTTCCGACTCTGCCTCTGTGAATCCTCTCATCCCCTGCACCTCTGCCCTACACCCCAGCTCTTATATGCATAAATAGAATAAATCTTAAAAAAAAATTTAAACTGGAACAGGCCTCCATGGTAGCACAGGAATTAAAAACAATGCTGTCCAAGAGTATAATGGACCAGGCGAGAAAATAACAAGAATAATGAACAGTCATATAACAGAGACATTTTGTGGGGGAGGAGTGGGGAGTGGGATCAAAAATGGGGTGGGGGGGAAGTGCACGGAAGATTATGGTGATGGCACAGAGGTGACTTGGTGATGGAAAACCTGCGTGGACTACAATTGAGATGGGGGAAAAATGTAAAAATGTAAAATAAACTGTTATAAAATTTTAAAAAATTAAAAAAAAAAAATGTTATCATGCTATCACCAGCCACTGCAACTCTAGTTCAATCCCCAGCCAGGGAGCTGACCCACAAACCAGGGCAGACCTCTCCCCTCAAGCAGTGTATTTCATCAATCTAGCTGTTCTGCTCCCCACTCTGTCTCTGGTGAATCCTCTCACCCCTTACACCTCTGGCCTGTACCCCAGGTCTTGTATGAATAAATAAATTAATCTTTACAAAATAAATTTGTGTGATTAGCAAGATTTCAAAACAGAGAAACACTGATGGATTCCTTTTCCTTTTTTCAGATTTTTGTTAAAATATTAATATGTAAAACTATATAGCTATATATAACTATATAACTATTTATTTATTGCATGTACATATTTGTATACTCTTATTGTATGGGGTTAAAATATGAAGGCAAACCAAAGACCCCCTGAATAAATACAGCCTCTCTTCATGCCCCAGTTCCTTCTCTGTAGTTTTGAACACTAAAAAGAGGAGTCCCCGGGGAAGTACACTGGACTATGGTGATGGCACATGGGTGACTTGGTGATGGGAAATACACAGGGATTGCAATTGAGATGGGAAAAAAAATGTACAAAATGATGTGAAAATAAACTATTATTATAAAAAAATTCTTTCATTAAAAAAAGACTCCCCCCCCTTATCCATGGGGGTACAGTCCACAGCCCCCAATGGAGGCCTGAAACCAGTGTACATATATTATTCTTTTTATCCATACATACCTACCAATGAAAAGGTTAACTTATAAATCAAGACACAGTAATAGACTGATAAATAATAGCTAGTAATAAAATAGAACAATTATAATATACCGCAGATCTCAACATCACTTCCTTATGTCATTGATGGGGAGCGGGGACCCCTTCGGAGTTGGACATTCTTGTTAAATAGCATTTCACTGCAAGTGGAAATTTCCAAGAACCTATCCTCATGGACTGATCATATCATGAAGTTCATAACTGTGGGGTCTCTGTCTCCAAGTAGCTTATGTTGCACTCACCTCTCCTGCCACCATGTGAACCCGCAGCGCTTCGGCCCTGTGCAGGAATTTTCGCAGACTGAGGTGCTGCTGTAAAACTAACACAAATGTCTTTTCCCTTCTCCACAACTTCACTGACAGAAGACGTGTTCTCATCTAGGTTTTAGCAACCACAGTATCTGATGTTTTTTTTTCCAAGTCAGAGTGTTTTCTTATGCCTTGAAAAGAAGTTCTTGAGGGCTTCTCTTTGGCTATCTTAACGGAGAATCACTATTCATGCCCTTGGGGCCATTGGAGAATCACTATTCATGCCCTTGGGGCCATTGTTCAGTTTGCAGGCGAAGAACCACCACAGGTTATCGGATAAGAGCTCACAGACGATCAGATAAGAGCTGGCTACAAATTGACCTGTCTACAAATTGACTACGAGTGGACAGTGTTCACTGCATGCTCACCTGGGATGAACCCGGAACCCAGAGTGAGAGTCCGCCATGCTGAGCAGAAGAGTGCGCAATTTAAAAACGATCGATTATTTATTCTGGACCTTTCCGTTAAATATTTGCCGACCACTGTTGACCGAAGGTAACCGAAACCACAGAAAGCCCAGCTGTGGAAACGGGACAACTACCTGCTTAGGGGCTGGGGCCAAAATACTGTTGTTATTCTTTTCCACTCTCTTGAAAACAGATTCAAGTAGAGTCATCTCATTCTGGCCCTAGAGAAAAATTCGGTCAGACACATAATTTTCCTGCTCACAAGGAGTTGATACTCCTCAATGCACAAATGAAATCTTCCAGTCCACCAAGAGAACCCAAAATCCAAATTTGAGTGACAGTCAGACCGTCTCCGCTCCGGCTGGGCCCTGCTCGACACCTGCCTGCGGCTCCTCACCCCCACTCCAGGGCGGTTCTGGGCTCTCGAGGAGCAGAAGCTCAGAGAGGGCCTGGAGAGCGAAAGAGACCTTCGTGCATAGGAAAGGTCTGGAATGTGCAGCCCTACACACATTCTCTGAGCAGGTAGAGACCAGGGAGAGGCTGAGCCTCCCAAGGGGCAAGTGGAGGTCCACCATCAGCCATTTAAAGAGCAAGCAGCTTTCATTTGCAAACAAAACCGAAAAGCCAGCTGACTGAAGGAGCCACAGGCACTTCCAAATCCTCTTGCAAGAAACCTCTGCAGCACCATTCCCCATTTCCACCGGAAAAGGAAACATAGGTAGCGCAAAGCTTGTTGGGTGGTGTAGTTGTCTGGTGTACGCATGCGGGGTACTCACTCTTCAACCTCATCTAAATAAATTATGAATATTAATGTTCACAGGTGCTAATATGTTACTCTCAAACACCAAGCAGTTCTGCTGCCATTGATGATTGTCGCTGGGGCGTCCTCACTCCTCGGGCAGGGGTCCCTGGGGCAGGAGTCGGAATGGATCAAGTGAATCACTTCTGCCCTCTGGCTCCAGAAAAATCTGAGAATGAAAGGAGGTCCCCACACGGTCAGGCCACCTTCCTTGAGTCTCTAACTGCAGGGACCACATTCCAGGTTCCTCAGAGCAACATCAGCCTTGGAGGGAAGAAGGTAGCAACTGCCCAAAGCTACTCACAACACCTCTCTCGCCAAAAAAATTCTCGACAATGCCTCTCCTAGTGTACCCTAATCCCTTTTTAATACCATTAATCTGTCCTAATCCCTTTTTAATACCATTAATCTAAATGAGAAGCCCAAGCGCCAGGGAACTGTTTTGAAACCATTGCCTGGGTACATTCTGGCCAAGTATCTCTGACTTTGAAACGTACCATTATGGCCTGAGGTTTCAGTCCTGACTTTCAACGTCTTTGCACACACATGCACATAACTCTGTTTCACATATGTTTTGTTCATAAATGTGATCTTTTTATAAGTGTTATGCAGCTTCCTTTTTTTCCTATCAAATGCATATGGTTTCATGTCATATTTTATTAATTTCTTGGACATTGGACACAGCCAGATGACCCCAATTTTTCCCTCTGACGACAGAAAGCAAAGATAAGCCATTTTTCAACAGGTCATATTAGACATCCTTTCCTCCCGCAGGCTTGTTTAACTTGATGATGAACATAGAGGGTTTTTAATAGCCTGTGAATGATTTTTTGCTTTTAAAAAAAATCCACTGAGGGCCCTCCCGGGTGGTGCAACGGGTTTAAAGCACAGCACTACGAAGCTAGCTGCAGCCACTTCGTGAGTATGATCCCAGGTCCAGAGGTGACCCACATGCATGACAGACCTCTCCTGACCTGCCCGCTCGTCCCCTCAGCAGAGTACTTCGTTGATCTGTCTGTTCTGCATCCACTCTGTCTCTGGTGAATCCTCTCAACACCCCTGAACCTCTGGCCTGTACCCCAGTTCTATATGCACAAATAAGTAAATCTTTTTTAAAAAATTCATTGAATCTACTCTCCCCATTCTCACAAAGGTGCTATTTTAATGGTCACGGCCGCTTGTTGCACCTCCAAGCGTTAGGGGGCGACCAATCCCCAAGTGGCACATTGGAAGTCAATGAAGGCCGCTCCCGACGCGTACGTCTTTGCGTAGCGTTGGGGGCGGAGCCGTCCTATGCGCGGTGACTGGCGGCGACACTGGCGGCAGCTGGAAGCGTAATAGTGCGGGTCGCGGGCTTGGAGAACTTCAGAGGCGGCGGTGGCGCCGGCGACGACGACGACAGCTGGAGCGGGCCCTAGGCTTGTCGCTCACCATGCCGACCGTAGAGGAACTTTACCGCAACTATGGCATCCTAGCCGATGCCACGGAGCAAGTGGGCCAGGTAAGTCCCCTAGCGGCCTGCAGGGCCCGTCACTCCGCGGCCTCTGGGAAGCGCTGGCCGGCGGAGCAGGGGCTGCCGCTTGGCCCGCGGGCCGCCGGGAGCCTCCGCAGCTTCCCCAGGGAGAGCGCGGCCCCTGGGTCCCGGGCTCCTCTGTCTCCCCTTAGTCAGCCTGTCCTCACCGTAGCGCCCCCCTACCCCCCAGCCACTGCAGACTTGCTTTCTTTTCCCCCCTTTCTCCCTTTTCGGTGGCGCTCCCTCGGTCGGAGATTGTAGCGCAGAGTTCTAGATGGAGAGTTGTTCTCAACAGGCCAAAAATAATCACTCTCGGCAAAAAAAAAAAAATTGTTATTAACTTAGGAAGAGTGCCTTAGGAGACAGAAGTTGGTGCACCCCAGCAGAGGGATCGGCGCTGGGGTGCAGACTGTATGAGGGCCCATGATTTCATTGATTCGGTACATTTTTGGAGCGTCTGGTGATCACGCTCGCAAAGGCGCGGTGGCGGGCGCTGGAGGTGCAAGAGGGAAAGACTGGTACTTTCTCGGGATGGACCGTTAGGGAGGAAGGCCGATGATAAATAAATGAGAGAGATAGGGCTGTTGCCTCCCACTGAAAATAGAGCGGGACCTGGATGGACGGGGAAGGGGAGAGTGCAACCTTAACGTCGTATTGTCCCGCAGCAGCTAGACTGGGCAGTGTTTTGTTTCAGAGTCGCAGTTTCGTTAGCGTTGAGTTGTCCAGACAAATCATCGCTGCTCTGTGAGTTTCAAGTCCTCGAGTGCGTTGAACTCGAGGTGGTGTTGAGTGAGTGGGTGTATGTGTTTTCCGGGAACAAGAACCAGCGTCTCCCTAGGTCATCTTGTTGGCTATTTTGGAAATCCCGGACTATCTTTTACGTGCTTAAACCTGCATCTGATGTTTCCATTCACCCATACCTTGAGTAGGAAATAGAACACAAAGCTGTGGCCGTGCCCTTCCCATCCCGTCTTGGGATGTGTAATTCAGATAGAACCTATCTGAGCAGAACCCCAAAAAAAGCGTTTGTTGTGGGAGCCTTAGTTTAATCTGGAATTGAGAATATGCAGGTTCCAGGTATAAAGATTTTCCTTCCCTACATCTTTCCTTTTGGGTAGGCAATACTGACATTTGTTGATGACACGTGTTGAAAATCTGTTGCAAGTGTAAACAGGGGGTGTCTTAAGTTGGATGTGAAAACATGGTAGAATAAACCATGGCCAGTTCCAGTTAGATTGTGCTGTTGTTCTTAAAAGGAAGTAGTAATGAAGATACCTTGCGTTCGCTTTCTCATTTTTCCGTGACTGAGCTGGGGAAGATTGTAACAGACTGTTCTACCCAAAAGTGATTTTATTGCAAGTGGAGAGAATATTGGACTAGTGATTCTCAGTCCGTTAGTTGATGTTCTCCAAAGGAGTTATGTCAGACATCTAGGGAAACACTGAAATCAGGTACATATTGCAGTACTGACAGTCAGTACTGTCATTTTGTTTCTGAAGTACTAAAACGTTGACAGCTGCTTTAGTGTATTTAACACTAGTGTATTTAAGCACAAATTGACTAAACTGGACTCTATACGCCATGAGTGGCTTGCATCTTCCTCTTATGACATCTTTTATTATAAATACCAAATTAGGTTGATAGATTAGGTTGATAGTTTCCCCCCTGGAGAGGTCAAAAATGTCTTTCAAGGTAAAAATCTGCTATTAATTTAGGAAGTGTCTTAGGAAACAGAAGTTGGTGAAAGCCAAGGGAGAGATTTCATGCAGACTTTAGTGACTGCACATGATTTCATTGATTCGGCACATTTTTGAGTGCCTATCACACTTTAGAGGTGCTGTGCTGGCTGCTGGAGGTACAAGGTACAAACACTGTTGCTCTCTCAAAATGTAACTCTAGTAAGTCCAGGGATTAAATAAAATAGAGTGGAGGTTGTTGCCTACTAGACACTGCTGGCTGCTAGAATTTTAGCACAATCCCCTGGAGTTGATGGATTAGGGTTGCTTTCATGACACTGTGATGAGAGCTTCAAGCAGCTATGGGTGAGACAGAACAGTCCCTTGTAGTGAAGTGTCTGGTTTGCTCAGCCTGTAGTAGTGAATTCTGGGAGAACCAAAGGTGGACTAACCCATGATGCCTGCTAGTTCTGCTCTATTTCCTTTTAGAGAACATGCCTAAAATTGCACACCAAAAAAAAAAAAAATTCTGTTCGTATTTTTAAAGAGACAAAAATGTTTACATTCTTAACATATCAAAGGCTGACTTTTATGTTAATTTAAGAGATTTGTAATCAAAATTTAAACGTTTTCTGGCAGGTACCTATCTGAATATTTTTGTGCTTCTTATTCTGGAACTTTCTGACTTATATTTTGAATTTACACTCTGTTCAAGAGGGGACTGCAGGAGTATTTCACATTGCCGCCTTCCTGGGAAGTGCCCTCTCCCACTGTTGTCAGTGTGAGGTAGAGAGTGCTTTCTGAATAGATCCACATAATCACAAGTCCTGAAAGTTTTACTAAGCTGATTAAATCCTCTTTTTGAACTCCTTACCACTGTGTATTCATTAGTAGTATTTAAGTCTGTATTTTATTTCATCTGGATGCTTCTTATTCCCTCACTAAATTATCAAGTATTGGGGTTAAAAATTAAATCCTTTCTTTTTCTCTCGCTCACCTTGAACTGTCCCTTGTCCTTAAGTAGACATTTCTTCCTCAAAGTTGAAAAAAATAGATTTAAAAATACATGTATATGTATAGCTAAATAACATGTTCATAGGTTTATCTCTCTCTTAAGAACTTTACACATGTATATTTAAGCCATGAGCATATATCTCTGATTAACAAATTGCAGATGATAAATTCTAAGGAAAGCAGTTAATACCTCAAAACCTTGCAGTCCTGTTCCCTTTCCTCTTGTAGCTCCTCTGTTTCGCCTACTTCAGCAGCTTTCTTGAGGTCGGTTTCCTCTTCTGTGTATCTTTACCTCCCTAACCTTTTCCACTGATTCTGGCCAGTGCCTCCTACTAACTGTAACAGAGCAGGCTGTGTTCTACCATTTAAGTTTTGTTTCAGACTTTTGTGAATTTATTTAATCTTAAGATTTAGTGCTTCATTTTATATTATGTAGGCAAAAATGTTGGTTTTTTCTTTTTTTTTTAAAAGAAACATCTGTTAAAAGGATTATGGCAGTTATGCTAATCAGTGGTCAGTGTGATACTTAAACTCAGTGTTTTTTGAGTAGCAGGTGGGACACTTTTCTCCCACTTCCAGGTGGTAGAAAATAAGTTTTACTGACAGCACTTTCTTGGTACCTTTTTTGTATGGTTAAGCTACAATTACAGACCAAGTTCATTATTCCTCAAAAGTATGTAGCAGTGTTAACTTACTTTACTATTAAATACAAACTAGAACTATTAGTTGAGTCTGAGGAAGAAAGTAATATAGTTTAACTTGTCCTTTTCTTTTTATGTCTTGCTTGAAAAATAGTCATTGAAACCATATCCTTTCTGCTCTAAAATAATGAGTTGGTTTTATTTTTTTTCTTCTTCTTAGAGACAGCGTCCTGGACCCAGAAATGGCTTTATCTGGCATGTCACTGACCATATGCTCTTAGTTACTACCATATATTCTTTTAGGATTTGGCTGTTGAATGTGGATCAAACTGTAGTTTGCTTAAAAATAGAGATTTTGTTAGTTTAAATGTTTAAATGTTAAATGTTAAAAGTTCACAAATGCAAAGTTTTAGAAATGCATGACAAACTTTTACATTTTAAAGCTTCTTATTAGAATCTCAGGTTTATTTAGTATCTAGCTGAAGTACACAGCTGTGTTGGAAGGAAAAAACAAACCGTGCTATGTGGTATTTGGAATACTTTATTGTGGCTACAATCCTGACTCATTAAATCACTGTGATTGCAAAAAAAATCACTTATCTTGTTTCTTGCTTTAAAAAAGCAGAATGAAAGCTTTTAGGGAGATTCTATAAAATCTATCCCTATATTCCAGACAGAAAAGAAATCATTCTACAAACTGACAGGGGACATTATCATTTTATTTTTCGTTATATAAAGAATAGTGGAAGTCTTCTAGTAATGTCTGTAAAATTATGTTTAAATAGGTATTGTAAATGATTCCTTTGTATTTGCATATTTTTGTTTTTCTTGGCAGAAGGATGACTTACTAAGTGGGGATTCTTCATTTAATATCAATTAAAGAGTTTCTGCAAAAGGATTTATAAATAAAATTTTAAGTTTGAGTTAAAGGAAACTGGATAGTGACACCCTGCAAAATCCAGTAAAAAAAAAATTTGAAGTCTGTCTGGAAGCTATGAAGCAAACCACAGGAATGTAAAGTGGTAGAAAAGTCAGCCATGATTTTTCAAATCTTTGCACCAAAAAACACATGCTTTTGAAGTATTAGGTCCAAAAACTGATGTTGTATTTATATTTCATAAAGAACTTACCTTATTCACAGAAATTTTTGTCACTTAGGAGTTGGTATTATGTTTATGATATTAAAAGGGGGTATCTTCAATTAGTGATGGAATTTATGTTTAAATCTAACTTGAAGTAATCTGGTAATTGTGTGGAAAAAGTTAAAATCTGTACCTTTAAAAGATCTAGTTGTGATCATGGGCTGGGTTTGGTGGCACACACCTATTGTGCTAGTCATTGGGGAGGTGGAGGCAGGAGGAACTTGAGCCCAGGAGGTCCTGGCTACAGTGCACTGTGCCCATGTGGTGCCCCTCCTCGTTGGATGTAGTGACCTCCAGGGGGGAGCATCACCAGCCAGGGCTGCCAGAGCACATGGACAACTGGCCAGCTCAGGTCAGTACCGGAAAAATGGAAGCTCCCCAAACTGATCCACACTGTGATCAGAGTTTTATACTATGTGGGGCACTGTTTCTGATTATTAAAAAAAAGAATGTCCTTAATTGAGGTCCCATTATACCTTTATAACTTTACATTCTGTTTTACTTTTTTTACTTAACATGGAAAATTACTGTGAAATTGAATTTTTAGTAATTCTACATAATTCCACCGTTCATTGGTTATGTGTTAGTCATTTCCCTCTTTGTGGCATGAAATAAGCTCAGATCTAAAGTACTTCTTTGAGCAGTCCCTCGTGCAGAATAAATGCTCAGTACAAAAGTTTGGTATCTTTGTTACAGTGTTTAAGGGGTTCCAGTAGTTCAAAATGTTATCCACATGTCCTTATAGCCTTGATATTTATTACCTTTGGTCACCAGCTCCATCACTGACATTTAATAAAAAGGTTGGTTTCGAGGCACATCTGTAAAGGGGCATTGGGAACTTGTTGACCCTTTCACATGAGTATCTGGTCTGAATTTTTATTAAAAAGGAAATAAATTAGTTTAAATGAATTGTTCTGTAATGAAAGTTAAATATGTTACATAGATTCTTCATTAAAAAATTGGCTGGCCTTACACAGTGAGTTGTTTTCATATCAAAAGCTGAGGCATTTCTAGCCTTTGTAAACTGGTTGCCTGACTTCAAGAATGTATTTTCCCTAACTTCAAGGTAATTAGTAGAAGCACATAACTATATTTAAATAAATGTAACACAATTCATGGAGAACTCCCTACTGTCAGTTTTTAACGCATGATAGAGTCACAAGCTAGGGTCAGCAATCACCAGAATAAAGAGCTGGTGATTCACCAAACTTACTTGCTTTTCCACCTAAAACTGAGCCATTTTTCTCTCTCCCATAATTCACAAATGACTCAAGTGAGGAGAAGGGGTCCAAGTTACGGAAAGATAGGTATCCAGTTTGAGCAACAAAACTCCAAAACTAAGCCCTAGTTTTAGCCTATGTAAAGTTTTACAAATGTTAAACAGACCAAAGTAGTTTGTTTAGCTTCCCATCCTTCAAAATTATGTTTCTTTTCTGCTTTTTTTTTTTTTTTTTTTTTTTTAGCATAAAGATGCCTATCAAGTGATACTGGATGGCGTTAAAGGTGGTACAAAGGAAAAAAGATTAGCAGCTCAGTTTATTCCAAAATTCTTCAAGCATTTTCCAGAATTGGCTGATTCTGCTATCAATGCACAGTTAGACCTCTGTGAGGATGAAGACGTGTCAGTAAGTTTATGACAGATGCTTTCAACAGGCTTTTGGATGTTTCTCTTATATTTCCAGTTTTGCAGCTAGTGTAATTGAAGTATCAGTCATATCAGTACACAGTAAAATTCTGCAATATGATCTGGCAGAAAGCCATACCAGAGATTAAATCTACATATGAGAAAAAGTTACTCTCTGCCACCTTAACTGCGGAAAAAGCATAAAATCACAACTTTGTTTTGCTTGTCTATAATCCACTGTTAAAAATAGGTTGTCTCACATCTTTACCATAGATCGTTATAGTGTATGCACAAAATTAGACTAATGTTAGTTTTCAATCAATTTATGCTTGCTCTGGTATTTAAATACAATAGTATTACATCACAAAATAGTTTCATCACCTCTAAATATTTTGCATAGTAAAAAAAATAATTGGTCTATGGGATATTTGCATGTGATTACTAGAGTAAGAAAGATTATTTTTCCTTGGAACAGAATGACCTAGTAGAATTTTCAATATTAGCTCCTGTCTTTTCAAATAAATTTAGTGAACTGACAACATTCCATGCAGAATTTGCTAGCTAGAACTACAGTACATTTTGTTAAACGCAATGAGCCAATACCATGTATTCAGAGTGAAATCCATAAACTACACTCACACATAATGTATAGTCATACTGAAAATTCCAGAGTATATACTTATTAATAGGACATTGCCACTGTAACTGTCCTTAAAGGTACTATGTTATGTAGCAGAAGGTAGTAAAGACCCCAGCAGTTCGATATGATCAGTTTACGAACCATTGTTTACAATCTCAAGACTGTCCACTCCCATCAGATAATTGTGCTTGACAACTTTTCCACCATATTTTGTTTCATTTACTTTGTGAAGTTTGATATTAAATTGGAGCAAATTATTCCTAAAACTGCTAGAAATTTCATGTTTTATGTTTTTCTGACTAATATACCCATAATTATGGTTTGTTTGGTTTTTTTTTTGTAGTTCCAGTTTTCTTTAAAGATTGAATTTGTTGTTTTATTTGATAATGTTTTGGTTAATTGTTTTCATTGACATCATATCCAGATTCGACGGCAAGCAATTAAAGAGCTGCCTCAGTTTGCCACTGGAGAAAATCTTCCCCGGGTAGCTGATATACTAACTCAGCTTTTGCAAACAGGTATGGGGTTTTCTTATTACCCTTTTATCTAATATCTCTCCTTTTATGAAGGTGCTACCTCTGATAGAAATTAAAATTTTTCTCACTTAGTAGTTTGAAGTTTAATGACTTGTAAATAGCTAGTTTTGGGGGTGGTTTTACTTTAAGGCTATTTATAAAACTATAATGACTGGATTCTTCTAAGAATTTTAGTGCATCATTATTACCCCTCCACTCCCCCTGCCCCCGATTTCCTATAGTTTTTTTAAGTCTTAATGTGAAAACATTCCAAGTATGCCAGCTCAGGTTCTCTCCCCTAAATAAGGAAGATATATTTTCTTAGTACTTCAGAGAAATGCTTACTTATCGATAAGCTCCTCTCAGGGTAATCTTTGAGAAACAATATTAAATCTTAAGTTTAAAGAAGAAATAGATGATCTTTTCATTTGTTTTATACCTTGTACCACTTTTTTTGTCTAGATGACTCTGCAGAATTTAATTTAGTCAACAATGCCCTGTTAAGTATATTTAAGATGGATGCAAAAGGTAAGTCCAGTTCTTCTGAACTATGTTTGGTGTCTTTCAAAAAAATTGAGAAGCTTGGTGTTGTTCATTGAGGATAAAATCTGGGATTCATCCAAAGGTCAATTGCATAAAAATTCTAAGTGTTCTAAAAGCCATTTAACTCCAAATGTTTGTGACTCAAAAAATACAGCAGAAATAATTGCAAAATGGACCAAAGTTTTCCATTAGAAATCTTCTGGAAAAACTCCCTTTGCCACATTTAAAAAAAAACATTCTCGTGGGCTCTCCTGGTGCACAGGTTAAAGCACAGCACTACAATGCTATCAATAGCCACTGCAGCACCATTTTGATCCCCATCCAGAGAGCTGACCCACATGGCACAGCTGACCTCTCTCGTTTTGCCCTCTGCTCCCCTCAGCAGCATATTTCAGTACCCGATAAAATAAATCTTAAAAAATAAATTCTTCCAAAATACTTGTTTGTGCATTATTATTAAATGACAGAAAAGTCATATACAGCTGGTTCTGGATCCAGAGACAAAGCATATGATTACTCTTATGGTTGAGACTTTTGAATTTTTAAACTAGTGACTATCAAGGATGTTTAATAATTCACTTGAAATACCAGAAGGTGGGTTAAAATTAAAAACTTTATTCTAGAATTGACTTGCTACACACAATTTTGTTTTGCAGGTACTTTAGGTGGTTTGTTCAGTCAGATACTTCAAGGAGAGGACATCGTGAGAGAACGAGCAATCAAATTCCTTTCTACAAAGCTTAAGACGTTACCAGAGGAAGTCTTAACAAAGGAAGTAGAAGAACTTATACTGACTGAATCCAAAAAGGTAAGCTTTTGTTATTGTTTGGAAATTCTTTAAAGCAAATAAAATTTGAAATTGACAGTATTCATCAGTGCTTCTGTACTATATGGTAACCAGCAAGAGCCACCATAAACTGCAAGCTTTTCTTACATAGTATTTGGCACTTTGGTCACTTTTAATGCTGAATCATTATGTTCATTTAAGGAATTACTACATTTAAACCTTGGTGACATTAGCCTCAGGATTTGTGCATGCTTCAAAATTCTCTACAAGTTAACTCCTTTAGAAGATTTTTCCTAATTCCTACCCAATCCCTAGTTCTACAGTCTTTACCAGTAGTATTGGAGACTGTTTCAAAATGAAAATGAAGATCACATTGAAAGGACCTATATCTTTGCTCTTACCCCATGACACATTGTAAGTTCAAGAGGCCATGCTTGTTGTTCTATGTGCCAAGTATCTAGTCCCATTATGAGTGCTGAGACAGTCAAGGTATGGCTCAGGTAACTTTGCGCTTATGAAGTTAGTGAACAGAAAGATTTCAATTCATGAATAGGGAACACTGAAAACTTGCATGGTTTCTTTGAAGACAATTCCTTATTAACTAGATTGAGACTGTTTTTAATCTTAGAAAATGAAGCTAATGTAACAGTTTATGAATTGGTCTTTTTTTTTTTCCACTATCAGCCCAGCAGTCTTTTTAGTCTTTTTTTCTTTACTCTCCCATATAATTTTAATGCCATGGACATACTATATATCTGTTTGTGTCCTGTATGTCTATCTGTGCTTTTCATATAAAACAGGTAAAATTTTCCAGGAATCAGATTTTGCCATCAACAGCATCCCTTTGAGGATGCACAGTTTACTACTTAGCTAAACCTCTCATCATTATTTCAGAATCATTAATAGTAAACTGGCTTTAGTAGCTGAAATTTGCTATACTGTTTGAGTATTGATCTTTCTTTCCTACTTAAGTAGTACATTATTCTGAATTGTCATTTTCCAGGTCCTAGAAGATGTGACTGGTGAAGAATTTGTCCTGTTTATGAAGATACTATCTGGGTTAAAAAGCTTACAGACAGTGAGTGGAAGACAGCAACTGGTAGAGTTGGTGGCTGAACAGGCTGACCTGGAACAAACCTTCAATCCCTCAGATCCTGACTGTGTGGACAGGCTCCTGCAGTGCACGCGGCAGGCAGTACCACTTTTCTCGGTGAGCTCTTTGTTTTATACAGCTGATGTTTTGTGACCCTGTAGTTACGTTATAGATAGTTGTGTAGTCTTCTCAAACCTTACATAAAGAGTAGGAATACTTACTTTTTGGAGGCCTGGATAGGCTAGTTGGTGAGAGCCCAAGAGTCAAGAAATCTCTTTAAAGTCTTGCTTAGAGATTTAAGTTTTTGTTAATAGTTCTTTGTTTCATAGTGAGTTTCTAAAACACTTGCTTTAGTTAAGTATTTCTAGCAGATTGTTTTCTAGGTAAATAAACCTTTTATCTCTTGTCTTTGTACTAATCTGGCCATGAACTTCTGGAGTATGTATAGCATAATTTGAAAAACACCATTCAAAGTATCTTTTTTGAGGGATATATGTCATGACTCTTGACATTAAAATTTTCCCCAAAATTTGATGTGAATTTCAGGGAAGAGTTCAAAGGTGAAAGGATGTCCCAATGCTCCAGATTATTTTGCAATGAAGTATTATGCATTACCTACCAAGGTTGCCTTTGTCTTATGCACCATATTGTACTTGTAGCCATATTACTTGATGCTGTGGCACTCAGTAAGCACTTGTAAATGGCACGTTGTGTTCAAGGTATCACTTTTCCTTTGTGAGTACTCACTGCTCTATATTGAATTTTTACAGAAAAATGTGCATTCCACAAAGTTTGTGACTTATTTCTGTGAGCACGTTCTCCCTAACCTCAGTTCCTTGACTACCCCGGTGGAGGGTCTTGATATACAGTTGGAGGTAAGAGAAAAATATCTGCATGTAACACTGAAAAGACATCTATATTTTAACATAAGTGTAAGCATCTAACTTAGATTTGCTTTCTAATCAAGGAAGAGTCTGCTCTTGACTAGATAGTGATCTACCCTAGGATTGAGTACATAGGAATGCTTTATGGGTTCAGTAAGTTCACTGCGATAGGAAAGCATTGCCTATAGTTTTCACCATAATCATCTTCCATCAGGACTTTTGTAATCTTGATATTTTTAAATTAGGTGTTAATTCATGACAGTTCCCATCTCTCCATAACTGATAGAATCAGATTTAAATGGGTTTAACAGAAAAATAAATCTTCATCTTTTTTTCCCCAACAGAATTGATTACTCCTTTGTATTTCAACTGTAATGTACATGCAGATTTTTTCACAGCATATGCAAAACATTATTTATCTACCCGTATTTAATCTGGTTTTTCTTAGTATCCCCAGAATCTTGTGTAGAGTTTGACTCTGAAAGGCACTTAATGATTGTAAAATAGAACTGAAATATGGAATGTAGATACCATTTCCCATAAGTCACTAGGATAGAGAGGAGTCTCACTATACACTGATGCTGTAGTTAATTGCCATGTCTTGAGTTTGGCTTATGCAGCTGGGAGTAAAACAGAGAAGAAATTCAAGAAAGTGACAGTCACCAGTACTTTGAGTTAGTATACATATGCTAGATTTAATAGCAGTGAGGTCTGCTCTATTAATGAATAATTCTTTATTATTAAGCATTCTTCCTCAGTGCCACTCCCACTATTAGCCTATAGCAGAAAGTGACATGTATACTTTTTTCCTTATTTCTTCTAACAGATATATTCACTTATAAGATCAGGGTCTTCCTCTGCCACTCATGCATTATGACTTTGCCAAGTCACCTAATCTCTCTTACCTTCAGCTAACTCAGCAGTGAAAGACAGGGCTCTGTCTCTGATTTATTTTTCCAGTTCAAACAATTCTGTAAAATCACAGCTGAAAAATAAGCAGTCTAAACTAGTTATGTGGAATATTTTATATTTATATTTAATATTTATATTTATTTTATAGCCTTGACCATTGGAAAAAATAATACTAACATTGAATTGTTTGTTTTAGGTATTGAAACTGTTGGCGGAGATGAGCTCATTTTGTGGTGACATGGAAAAACTAGAAACAAATTTAAGGAAACTGTTTGATAAGTTATTGGTAAGAACTTTTTCTTGTGTGTGGCATAGACAGTATGTCTCCCCAAAGTCTAATAGGTAGTATTATTACTTTCTATATTATGAAAGACAATAAGTCTAACAAGTGTTGCCAGCCTCTCAGGCCATGTATTGTTTACTTTTTTAAAACTGTTTTAATCTTTGACATTTTTTTCTGTTGTTGATGCTTTGCATAAAATATAGTATAGGATTTGTAATGCTACATTTTTATGCTATTTCTTTACCCAACTAAGTTTAACATTTGCTGTTAGGACGTCCAGGTTGCAGCCTAGGGCCAAGTAGCAGTAACAACCAGGAAATAGTCTGTAAGCTGTAATGTAAAGAAAGTAGGCCATCTGACAAAGTCATTAGCACCATTTCTTGCTGAATGTGAGCAGTTAAATAACAGGCACAGTGGATAAGCACTAGGTCCATGGCATCAGCTGCCGCATCCAACATTTGGTTCTCTCCCAGATCCTTACTACCTACTGGGGCGTTAACGCTGGTGGTGCCTCTTATAGTATATTAACTGTAACAAAAGCTAGTGCAATATGGATGGATGTTCAGAGGATGTTTTGGAACTACCATGATGTAATTTTGCAGAGCTTCCACTTCTGGTGTCAAACTTATTTTGGATCCTGTCTCTTCCACGTAACAACATTTCACCATAGGAAAGTCACTTAAGTTCTCAGAAACTCCATACCTTCGCTTCATAAATATCTAACAAAAATTGGCTATTTACATTCTCGTGTTATTAATAGCACATATAACAGGTTAATATGGAAAGCTGATAGGCTAGATCAGTGATCCAATAGACAGAAGGGATAGCTTATCTAGGTTTAAAACCAGTAGTTTTAATGCTTCCTATCTTAAAAACATACCCTATAACTTACTTGAGTATATGTTTTAATTAGAGTACTTAGAGCAGATCCCAAACATCTTTACATTTGCATCTCTTAGGAATATATGCCTCTCCCTCCAGAAGAAGCAGAAAATGGGGAGAATGCTGGGAACGAAGAACCCAAGCTGCAGTTCAGTTATGTGGAATGTTTATTATACAGCTTTCACCAGTTGGGCCGAAAACTTCCAGATTTCTTAACAGCCAAATTGAATGCAGAAAAGCTCAAAGATTTCAAAATCAGGTGAAGTATGACTGAAGTGGCCCAGTCTTTGGCAAAGGCAAAACCTGTTCCTGGCTTTGTTTTCGATTTACAAGAGCTTTTCCACACCCTGCCATGCCCCAGTGGAACATAGTAGAAGATTCATAAAACATAAATTCGTACAAATATATCACAACTATGGTAAACCAATCCATGAGGTCAAGAATGAGCTTTTGAAAAAAAAATAGACTCAGACTCTCCCCAACTTGTGGTCTTGGGGGCAGGTTCTCTAACCCCTCAAATTTTCCTCAACTGTTAATATTTAATGATAAGGGCACCTACCTTTTAGAGTTGTGGGAGAAAATGAGACAGAAGACACACCATTTTGAGCACAATGCCTGGTACATCCAAACAGAAAACTGTAGCTGCTGTTCTTACTTATATAGTGACACTTGAAGAGCAGAGTGGAGAAATCAAAAAAGGTGTTCCTGAGGACAGTCTATATTAAATCATTCCATTTACAGATTCACATCTTAAATTTGGAAATGTTTGGCCACCATATCATTTCTAACTTTATTCTTTAGTAAAGCAAAGGTTGAATGTTTGGTGAAGCATTTGCTCAGAAGCAGGCAACTTCAGAAATTACTCCGAAAATGAAAAGCCAGTACCATGTTGTAAAGCAGGGTTCCTGAAGTCAGCAGGATGGAATGATGATTCCCCTGTCTTCACATACTACCGGGAGCAAACTTGGAAGGGGGTTATTCAGGATCCTTTGAGACTTAGATGAGTTTATAGTCATTCTCAAGTCTATGATTTTGTCTTTTAACTAGATCCTGAGATCCCAACAAGTCAACCTGTCTTGTTAGTAGATAAACATACAGAGATTAAATTATGGGTCTACAGTCATTTGACCTTCCCTTAGCTCCAGAGAAGAATAGAACCCAGGCACTCCAGTGCTGTGTTTCAGTTTGATTTAGACACATGCTGTGTAGCTGACAAAGGAAAGTTCCTTAGCAAGGTGCTAAATTCTCCCTTGCCAGATTGAGTATAGATTTACTCCCATTTCTACTAAAGGAAAACACTTTATTTTACTTTTCCGTGTATCTCTTCATGATCAAACATTGATCATTTTCTTTAAATCCTCAAAATTACTCTATTGGTAAAGATAATTTTGCCATAACAGAATAGTTTTTGAATTTGAAAACAGTGGAAGTGATGATTTGCTAATTAACAAATAATTTCTTCATTTAGACTGCAGTACTTTGCACGAGGCCTGCAGGTTTATATCCGACAGCTTCGCTTGGCTCTCCAGGGCAAAACAGGCGAGGCTTTAAAAACAGAAGAGGTAAGAATATTGGATCACATCTCATGGAGATTTGTAGTAATCACCCCATTCAGCTTGAATTCATACTTTGAAATAAACATTCAATTTTACTTGAAGTATGTTGAAGATAAGAAGGTTGTCTTCCTATTTTCTTATTCACTAAGTTGTATTTATCATTGTTGAAATGTATATTTCCAGTTTGGGGGAATGATATTTATTACTAACTGTATACATACAGTCTTGCACTAGGATCTCAGCAGCACATTTATTTAAATAACTGATTGACAGTTGTGACATTTTGATTTCACTTTTTAGAAAACTAATTTACATTTAAAAGATTAAACCGTCAATTCTTTGTCAAACTACATATGTGTTTGTGTTGGAATATTTGTTCTCACCCTTTTTGTGCTCTTCATCCTGATCATAATAAAATACTTTCAACTTCTTGCAAACTTTCTTTTTATACAGCTCCTTTATACATAATGATCTGTCCCTTATTCATTATCTAGGTAAATTGTAGCTAGCACTTAAGTGTTGTCAAGGGAACTTAAATATTGTTTTCTTTGTCATCTCTACCCTAATTTAGAGATAAGAAATAGAATTAAGTGTTACCTATAGAGGTGAACAAAGAAATTCTGTAACTAGAAATTGAATAGAAGTGTAAATTACTCTAGTTCTATATATGAGAAAGCAGTGTGCATCACAAACGTTATTCCCATTTCAACTTTAAGTTAAAACGAAATAAGGCTTTGTTTTTCTTTTGCAGAACAAGATCAAAGTTGTTGCATTGAAAATAACAAACAATATCAATGTTTTAATCAAGGTGAGTCTCCTTTTCTTACCTGACTTTCCCAGCTAGCTCTTCAAAAGTACAAGAAATTGTTTATGTTTTCTGATGTCCATGATGGTATTGTTTAAGAGAAAATGGTATTGCATTCCACATGTCTGGCCTTTTGGAATTTTGTGCTTTTTATGCTACAAAATTATACATTATAGTAATTATAATTTCTGTAATCATTATAAAATCATGCATTTTTAATAATTTTAATTGTTATTGAAGATATTAAAGAAAGCATGCAATTTCATATAAACTAGTAGAAATATTTAGAACCAGAATTTCTACTGATTTAAGTTCCAGTAGTATTAATACTAGTGAATCCTTCTGAATGACCAATAAAATCCTCCTTTGCTTACAGTAAGAATCGCTAGTCCTGTGTGGCATATAAAAAAAATTTTTAGTGGTCTTTTGTCAGCTTGTCTGTATAATAAATTGAGAGTTTTCGGTACTGTAGGCTAAAATGCCCCTTAAATTAAAGCCATTAGGTACCTTTCAGTTCTGTTTACCTTTCCAACTATCTACTAGCCTAAACAAAAAATAACCTGAGAGAACAAAAAAAAAATTTCCAATAAAGTAACCATCAATTTGTTATAAATTATCCGTTCTGTAGCCAGATGGACAAAAGAAATATTTGAAACACCTGGAGCACAAAGGCTTACTGTAAAAAAATGGCATTGGATTTGACTTAAAACTAGTATGGTAAAAAAAAAAAAAACCTTGGAATAATTACTATTTACCAGAAAAAGGGAAGATTTTCAGAAAAAGCAAGGGTAGTTATTGAGGGATGAATATGATATTCCCAAGTAGGAAAGGAAAAAGTGATTTAAGATGTCAGAATACTCTCATCTCCATGGAAAATTTTTGTTAATAGCCACAATTTATTTCAAAATCAACTGTAAGCAGTAATTTCAGAATGAATTCACATATAATAGAAGGTGAAGTTTTATTTCATTTGAACTGATAACCTAAGTCTTCATCGAATATGTACTATAATATTTAGAACATTTTAAACTTAGCAGATAAAATACTATGACCCAGTACATGGAGATGAAAGTTTCCTGTTCAGAAAACCATAATTTAAAGAGAACTGTTCTAGTGACCCTCCCTGGTGGGTTGGATCCAACAATGGGTTGGATGCAGCACTGCAAGCAAACCACAGCCACTTCAGTGCGAGTTCGGTCCCCGCCCCGGAGGTGAACCACATGGCGCGCAGATCTCTCCTGACCTGCCCTCTGCTCCCCACTCTGTCTCTGGTGAATCCCCTCACAATTCCAGTTCTGTATGCGTAAATAAATCTAAAAAAAAAAAAAAAAGACTGTACTATAAAAGTATAGAAGGGAAAGTTCTGAATACAGTTAGCAGTCAATGTATAGAATCCTAAAAAATTTTTTAAATGGAATAAAAGTGTGTAACATGGTCAATTCTTGGTTATAGGGAATCCACAGGGAAGAATGAACACTGGTGTGTTTTGGTTCATCCATGCCATCTTGTCACAATCTTTTAGTTCTTTAACCAGATTCATCTAATTTCACAACTTAGTTTTACTTTAATTTTAATAAATCAGTAAGCCATACTCCAATTTCCCATTGTCACCTAAGATGTAATGTGTTAAAATTGAGGCCTTCCCCTTACCTCTTCTTGTCCCTTTTCTTAGTTAATAACATTTACTGCAACACTCCACCTGGAAGCCTTAAGAGCATTTGATCCAAGAACTTTATATTGACTTAATTCCCTGCATTGATCTAGTATGATAACTTGAGTTTTATATAGTAGGAGGTGACTTTTACCAGTATATTCATTTTTACTATTGAAAAAAATGCAGTTACTTTCATAAAAAATTAAGAAATGTTAGATAAAATGCTAACAATAAATATGTTTAGGAATCCATAGTTTTGAGAATATTGTGAGATTGGATTATTAAAATTCATGATAATTTTAAGATTTAAATCTTGTTGGCTTTTCCCTTATTGAGAATGTATAGATATTTGAGGGGAAGTAAAACAGAATTAGGCAGGCCTCTAGTTGTATTATAATTTTGAAGCACTAAAAATCTGTAATATCAAATGCACATTGTACTGTTGTATTTCACCTCAGTGACTACTTCCGTGCAAAAGAAAATGCTTTTTGTTGACTTTATTAAAATGGATATTTTGTCCAAAGATTTTGAAAATACTTACCTGTAGTTTAAAATGTGATGTGCACAAAATGCCACTGGTATGGTAATAGATGTAATTTGTAAACAAAATTGTCCCAGTTCACTTTTCTCTTGTAGTTGTCTTAGTTCTTGATGATTGTCACCAGCTCAAGAACAGGAAGGACAAATCAAAGCTTCCTCTCCAAAAATTCACTTTTGAGATGTGTCTCCACTTCCTATGCTCACCATTCCTCCCTCTACCACCAAATACATTGACAGTCTTGTCTGATTTTATTTCTTCAGGATCTCTTCCACATTCCCCCTTCTTATAAGAGCACAGTAACATTATCCTGGAAACCTGTACAGAAAGTTGAAATTGGGTAAGAAGTGTATTGCAGAGATTTAAGTGTTTTAATTTTTATAAGTATGAAAATCTGAATTATCTACAAGTACTCAAAGTTTTCTGCGAAGTGGTATTATTAAATGATTTTCTAAAGGATGTTAAGATACGACTATTAGAAGCATGACTTGAAAACAACATCTGAGTCCAGTATTTATAACGTAAACTGGTGGACTACACCCTGAAATTTTTTTTTTTTTTTTTACAAAAGTTTATACACCCTGAAATTTTAACGTTTGTTGTACTCATGGGGCATAACTGCACTTTTCTGACAAGTCTTACAAAGTTACCTGTAGCTACATACTCTGGGTCATTTTAAAGCCCTTTTATAATTTTAAAGCCTTGTAAATGCTTTTGAAAAAGTCGGTACAACATGGCACTGTAAATCTGATGAGTCAGAACTTTATTTCCTTTTTTCTGATATGACTATCATCTTTAGGGTATCGCTCATAACTGAGTTGCTAAATTACACATGTTGATAGCCTCTGATAAAATTGAATGTTATTGCTTTTCTTCCTACCACTGCAGGCAAAAGAGAGCCAATGAAGATACAACTTCAGGTTCACCACCCAAGAAATCTTCTGCAGGACCAAAAAGGGATGCCAGGCAGATTTATAATCCTCCAAGTGGGAAATATAGCAGCAATTTGGGCAACTTTAATTATGGTGAGCGTTTCCGTTTAGGTATAAGTATTATGTGAAATTAGGGAGAAATTAGGTAGAAATTATGTTATGCTTGATTTTAACAGTCATATACAGTATGCTAGTTCTTCCAGGTGATTTTTCTGAGTTAACCTGTGGAACTAGAGCTTTTGGGTAAATAACCTAGCCCTCTGCTTTCTGACCCACTTTGTGATCTCACTGAACTAAGCATGCAACACTGAGAACTTAAAACAAAAATGTGCCTCTTGTATTCAAAGAAGCCGGTAGGATAACAAAGAAAGGAAGTTGGCATGAGCAAGTTACTGGTTTTCTGTGTGCCAGCATTCAAGGCAAGACATTTTGTTCATTCTCCCTCACTGACAGAGCTTCTGGCAGTTGAACCTTCTTGGCCCTTGTCAGCCTACTGTTTGTCCTCTCATCATCTATGCTATTTCAAAAGAAGTTATAGAGGTGGAATCAGATAATACAATACAGTATTATTTGGCATGGAATGTGTACATTGCAGTCTTCCCAGCTGCCCAAAGTAGTCCTCTATCACCTTTCACCATTAGTACCAGGAGAGCCATCATATCTCCCAGGAATTTGAATTCTTGGCTGATATTATTCACAGGTTCTTTAAAAGAGGGATGATAAAAATATTACTGATTCTTGCTGAAGACCAAGTTTAATAGTACTATCAACTAAACATGCTCATGATTGGTCTTACCAGTCAATATTAACTCTGCTGTTGTTAGTTAGCAAACAGGTTATAAAAAGGCGATTTAGATTTTGAAATGAACCCTTCTCATTTGGACTCTTTGAGGCAACTTTAGTGTAGGCAAGATCAGTGAACTCCTAGTTATGTAAAGTTTGTTTGTGTGTGTTATAGCTGGCTATCTGTAAATAACCTCTTTGCTTTTTAAAATACTTAAAATATTTTTGAAAGGATTTTGTGATTCATTGTGCAAAATACTGCCTCTGTCACTTTAATGTGCCTATCATACACTCAAACGGTCATCTCACACAGATGAGAATTGTCTTAAAAGTGACAAGAGCAAAACAAGCATGCCTGTGAACTTTTTGTGTCTGGTACTGTATTGTCTCTATAGGAGTCGTCATTGTAATTGGGGTGTTTGTCATAAGTTAAATTAAAAGTGAACTTAACTAGTATTCCCTTCTTAGGAACGTAGGAATGAAATTTCTGTTAGTATTGTACAATTGGGAGTCATTACCAGATTGTAGATCATCACAGTACAGTCTGAAGATTTCTTGGCTTTTACTCATTCTAGGTTACCCATCTTGCTACTGTAGATGAGAATTAGTAGGTCTGTCTGCCTCAGATTTTTCCCACTTTTATTAAGTGTCCTTCCTGGGGAACTGACTGGGGTTAGCCAAAAAGGAAATACATGTTGTTCATTCTTTTCTGGTATGTCAGTGTAGCCTCAAATTGGAAGGAATGTTTATGTTCTTAGTCTTTAATACACAGATTTGTTACCCACATTTGGCAAAATCATCATCATTCTATTCCACACATTGCAAATCAAAAAGAAATAGCCAATATAGAGACATAAGCACATCAAAGAATACCTTCATAGAATGTGTTTAAAATATAGTTGAACAGCTGAGGGCAACTCAGTTTTGTGTATTAAAAACCAACTTTTAGTAATCTATTAGTTTATAGCTAAAGATATCTATGAGAATATTACTTGTTAAGTGTTGATGACATAAAATTACCTAAAGATGAAAGCTTTTATTATGAATACGCTAGTGGGGAATGCGCCCAGCTGCACAGATGAAGTGCTAAGCAGTTACATGAGGAGTTAAAGTCACACAAAAATGGCTGTACTCCTTGATTGTACACATGGTCAGCACACTTATTATCATTGGTAGTGTCTTGCCTTCAGGCCACTTGGTTTTCTGAATGTGTTCACTAGAGTAGTAAACAAGATGGTTTCATTTAAGTGGTTTGCATGCTGATAAGCTTAGAAAATGTGTCATAACATGACAATTAACTTTGAATCAAATAACATCCTGTCACTCAGAATGAGCTATGCTGGGGAAAGGTCTAATTAATATCTGAGAGTTGAATTACTTTTTCTTCTGGAGGAAAAAAAGTCAAACTCAAATGAGGTAACTATATATCTAGCTATTATGGTAAGCAGTGGATTACAGTTTGACTTAATAGTAATTTTTCACACCTCCAGCATTGTGGTTCAAAATGGTTTTCATTGTTCATGACAAGATTTACTATATTGAAAAAGTTTGAAAGCTCAGTGAAGACAGTTAATCTCTGGAATTAGAAGTTTCAAGACTTTTAACTCATTTATATATGATGAAAAGTCCAGCCTTCCTGATAACTTCAGCTCTTCACTAGAGAGAGTCTCTGGAAGCTATGAGAGACTGACTGATGAAGCAGATTCATTTTACCTTATGACACAAGAGACTTGTGAAAGATTCACCCATTTTATTTACTCAGGAACTCCAACCCTGTATATATACATTTCACCTTTTTAGCAGCACTCTGAGCAGCTCCTAAAGCTGATAAAGCAGTGGGAAAAGCTGTTGGCATTTTTATCAAAGGTTCATAAGTTCAGGTGCTTGAAATACTGTGACCAAAATAAATTGCTTCATCATTGCATTTGAAAAGAACACTTTTCAGTATGATTTAATTTTTCAGAACTGACCATTGATAGCTTAAGATATTTTGCATTAGGTGGCACTAACTTTTCAAGGCCAGTGGCTTTTTTGTTGGTTCCATATTACATATAGAAATGTTTATAGTTTCATTAATTAGCTTTGGTAGTGATAGATACAAAAATGAACCAAGAAATGAGGTAATCATAACGTTGTCACTTTGAAAAATCTTTGTTGACAGTATGCACTTGAGTGCCTATTATAATTGTTTATATGTGCTTTGGAGTATATTGCCCTGGTTTTATGTTCAGATTGAATTTGTAGCCAGATTAGCAAAATGCCAGTGCTGCTTTTAGGGAGTTACATTTCTTTTCTATTTGTTGTACCATGAAGTCCTGAACAAGACCTAAACCCTTGTTCGATTTTTCGTAGAGCAGAGAGGAGCCTTCAGGGGAAGTAGAGGTGGCCGAGGTTGGGGAGCACGAGGAAACCGTAGTCGAGGAAGACTCTACTGAATCTCATCACATTCTTCAGCATTGTCATGAGCTTGATATACTTAAATTCTACTACTCATTGGATTGCCGGGGATGACCCTTTAAAAGGACTGCTGCCTTCAGCTAAAAACTTAATGTTCTTTATACCTTTGTATGTATGATCTACTTTTGTAACAAACCATGGTTGTGTCCAAGGTAAAAATCACAGCGATAGCAGCGATATTTTTGGATGCTTTGTCTGCAATCTTGACTTTGTTTTTGCAGTATTCATTATTCAGACTTCATATTGTGAATCTTTTACTTTTAAACATCTTGATAATTTGTTACTGAGAACATTTCAAGCCTAAAATGTAATGAAATTCAGTCTATTTCTAATGACTGGTAAAGATCATCAATTTTGAAAGGTTACTAATTTTCCTCTCCCCTGTTTGTCTTTTTTTTACCCAATATATGGAGAAGAGTAATGGTCAATCTTACAATTTTTGTTCATTTTAATAAAACTGCTAGGCAATAGTGCAGCATTCCTACCTAGTGTCATAAAAGTAAAATACTTAATGACTTTCTTAAACTGTACAAATGACATTTCATTTTTAGGAGAAGGTAAGTTGCTTTGCACTGCTTACTTAACTCTTCCCCATATGTTGTGATACAGACATTTGAATATTGGATCTTACTATTCAAATAGAAATGTGTATGTATAGTATACATACATACATAAGCCTGTGTGTGTGTGTATATATATATATATGCATGCTGTGAAACTTGACTACACAACATAAATCATTTTTTTAAATTCCAGGAACGGGTAGTCTTTGACACGGTGATTATCCTTTTGAGGTTGAATCCATTATTAATTTGTTATCTAGGTTTTCCTCTCAGTGGTGAGGAATTTTGAGTCAGTTGCACTTACATGATTATTGTTATTTAAAACTTAAGCAAAGGCTGCATTTTCAAAGCTAAATTTGTAGAACCCTGTTGGAGAAATACAGCCAAAATACTGAATCTGATGTACATATAGGTTTCTATAGGATGTGATAGAATAATTTAGAATTTGAGGACTTAATAACCAGGGCAACCCCAGGAAAAGTGATTAACATGGTACACCATTAAGGGATGCTCTCTTGGTTTGCTTTTGCCACTTTCAAGATTTTAACTTCTCAGGTTATTAATCAAAATTATTGTATAAGTTAGCCAATAGAATCTTTAGGTTAAAACAACAGATGGGGGGTTTGTGGAGTGTTTAATGTCATGGGCATTTTTAGTAGCATAGGCCATTTGCTCTGCACTTGAATGTTTCACATTATTTTTGTTTCAGTTAAGCTTCCTTCCCTATGTTTGCTATTCAAATCCAATGCCTAAATGACATTTTCTAGTAGTTTGACATTTTTTGAGGAATAGTTTGATTGTAATGCAGGTGTCTTCATTACTGTTACCTCTACATTAGGAAAAAGGCAAACCCCTTTGTTAGGATTACTGCACATGTTTATGGAAAAGTATTTTTTAAAGACTAGAATGATACAAGTGAGCAAAAGAAGTTGGTCAGCTTGACTCTGGAGTGGTGGCAATAATCTCTAAACATTCCAAAATACTATGAGCTGAACCGAAGCTCCCTTGAGATCAGACTAGACATAGGAATATGAACTTGCCATTGAAAACTGACCAGCCAGGTAGGTGGTCTGGACCTCAGAGGCAGGTCAGCAAGTGGCCTAAAGCCATTTCAAGTATAGAAACTGTATTGGATTAGTTATATAAATTTGGATATTAAGTGTAACGTTTCCGTAACGTTTCCTTTTTTTTTTTTAAGCATACTTGTAAACTCAAAGCTAAAAAGAAGTGACTGCTTTCTCAAATTTGGTATTGAGTTGACTGTGTTCCGTCTTTGACCCTCTCCGTTCCTTCTCTTTCCTAGAGCAATAGTGCACAACTTGGGTTATTTTTGCTTCAAAATTCTGAATGAAAACTCATGCCATTTTTTTTTTCTTTTGCAAGACACCTGTTCATCACCTTGTTCAAATGTAAATGTTCCCTTATGCTTTTGAAATAAATTTCCTTTTGTAATTTTGTTTTGTGTCTTCATGTGTTGTGATTGTAACAATTTCAGATTCTTGGTTATTTTTGATTGCTGCTCATGTGCCAAGCCATGTGTTACACCTTGGGGGAAAAAGGATGTGGTTCTTTTCACCATATACATACCAAATAATTATAAAATTATTTCTATCTTCAAATTCATGTTAAGCAAATTGAAACTTTTGACTGCCAACCTTTATTAAAATGCTTTACTGGAGTAACCCAAGAGTGATTAAGTGTCCTAAAGCCAAAGTTTCAATAGGTCAGGATAAGCTACCTAAATTCCCTTGATGATCACATCTAGTCCTATGAGTTTATCTGTATGCTGAAAACTTGATCCTGTCTAAACACAGCAGCAAAGAGTCACTGCTCTAATTTGAAGCTGTTGAGTGGCCCCTCATTTCAGAATGAAAATGAGAAATCTTGCCATGACTCTTAATGTCTGACCACAGCTGCTTCTCATCCTGGATTTCTGTCCCAAGTCAGTTGGTTTCAGGCAGGCTAGGCAAAGCCACCCTCCTGCCTTAGAGTCTTTGCAGACTCCATTCTATGGTAGCACTGACATCCACTTGTCTAACTCCATAACCTTCAAATCCTCAGAGATTACCTTCTCAAGGAATCCTAACTAATATATCAGTGCTTCTTAATACCCTGCCAACATTTCAGATCTCACTTAACCTAAATGTTCTCTGGCGTATTTGCCAGCTTTGAACATACCATGTGAGGTATAGTTACTGTCTCCCTTCTAGAATGTAATATGGCTAATATAAAGGTAAGGATTGTTGCTTTTTGCCCACTGGTTATCCTAAGCATCTACATCTAAACCAGTGCTTACTATGTAATAAACTTAAAATAAATGCAGGGGGCCTCCCTGGTGGCACAGCAGGTTAAAGCACAGCACTTAGGAAGCTGAAGCCACTTCAGCATGAGTTCAAGCCCCGCCTGCCCCAGAGGTGACCCACATGGCGCTACAGATCTCTCCTGGCCCACCCACTGCTCCCATCAGCAGTGTACTTCATCTATCTGCCTGCCCTGTTCCCCACTCTCTGGTGAATCCTTTCACTGCCCCTGCAACTCTGGCCTGTACCCCAGTTCTGTATGCATAAATAATATTTTTTTAAAAAATGCAAAGGCACTGTTCAAGAATATGGGATATATGAACAAGAGGTGCAAACTCACGGAGTTACATTCACTAATGCAGAGCCGGTGTAATCAGTGTTGCAAGGACTCTGAGCATTTATTTGAATGTGAAGATGTGTAAGAGGCAGCATAAAAAGTCCAAGGAATCTGAGCTGAGAACCTGGTACAGATCTCAAAGGAATGCATTTGAGAATGAAACAACAAACCTTCAAAATGTGCCAGTTTTTGCTAAAGAATGTGTTTTAGGTTCCTAATCATGCCCCCACAGCTAAATGCATCTGATAACGAACCAATTTTAGTAACTCAAAGTAACTTTCTCTGGTACTGAGGCTCATTTCTTCTGTATGAAATGATCACTCCCCAATTTCCTGCATTCTGCTGGTTGTTAATGAGACTAGACTTCACTTTCTCTTAAGAATTCTTTCCTCCAAACTTGGGCATAGGTTCCAACCATTCCAGGATCAAAGTATAAACAATGGGAAATCTGCAATAAGCTGATTTTTTTCTATTTCGGTAACAGTCTTTAGGCACAGGAGAGCACTAGCTTCATGGAAAATGTTTACATGCTATAATAGACATAGAATATTGTAGGGGAAAAAATAGTAAATAATGGACTTTGCTAAAAAAATTTTTTTTTAATTACATGGGTTTACAATGAGATACCACCTCACCCCAGTGAACATTGCACATCTTCAAACAACTAACAACAAATGTTGGCAAGGTTGTGGAGAAAAAGGAACTCCTGCACTGCTGGTGGGAATGCAAACTAGTACAACCACTATGGAAAACTGGAGATTCCTCACTGCTAAACGTGGAGCTTCCCTATGACCCAGCAATCCCACTCCTAGGTATCTACCCAAAAGACACAAAAACACTGATTCAAAAAGATACCTGCACCCCCATGTTTATTGCTGCTTTATTCACAATTGGAAAGACATGGAAACAGCCCAAATGCCCAAAAATTGGATGACTGAATTAAAAAGATGTGGTAAATATACACAATGGAATATTACTCAGCAACCAAAAAAAAGAAACTCATATCTTTTCCAGCAACTTTGATGGAACTGGAAAAGATCATGCCTAATGAAATAAGCCAGAAAGGGGAAATACCAGATGGTTTCTCTCATAGCAGGAATATAATGGAACAGGCAAGAAAATAATGATAATAACGAACAGCTATATACCAGAGACATTTTTGGGGGTGGGTGTGTATATATATATATATATATATATATATATATAAACATCTCATTTAATGTTGAAAAAATAAAATCATTAAAAGCAAACAAAATTACATGGGTTTTCATTCAACTAAGAATTGCATCATACTATAGAGACATCAGCCATCTTGTCAACTACCATCTTAAATTTATATAGACTTTATAAGAGAAAATGTGAAGTGGCCAACAAGAATACTGGGACCCAAGCCTTAGAATAACAAACAATGTTGCTGAGCCCCTGCATGAACATGGAAAAGGGCCTCAAGCCTCAGATGAGATTGCACCCTTGTTATCAGCTACTGAAAATCCAGCCAAGCCATGGCATGGGAACTGCAACAGTATGCTGAACTGCTAAATTTGTGGTAATCTAATACACAGCAATAGAAAATGAACACACAACCAAAGTCTATCACAGGGAAGATGGGTGATTCAGTAAAGCCAAAGAAACTGATTCTGACTCTTTGTGCTGAAAAAATTGCTGGTGCCCAAAATACGTGTTACAGCTTCTCTCACACTCATCCTTCACCCCTGCTCAGCCTCTAAAATCTAGTAAATCTGATTTATGCTGCTCACTGTCTATATGATCTTGGCCAAATACTTAACGAGCCTATACCTGGTGAGTGAAGATTCACAGGAACTCTATAATACCAGTGTTTGTGTATAAGAAATGTAACATGACATTTGTCACAAAACAAGAAATACTAACATGAAGGTTGCCATTACTTAGCAACTTTTGCTCCAAGTCTTTCACTTGGTTGGTGATTCTCTTCCACACATGTTCTATTGCCCTAATTTCAACTAGTAACCTGCCGATATGCCACCAGACTGCACATTGCTCAATGGTCCGACTTCCATACCCAAGTCTACCAAGCAAAAAGCTGGTAAGTCAGGCATGTTTAATGAAATGAAAAGTTATTATTTCAGTACTCTAATAAAAGCTGCTCTCAGAAAAAAAGACAGCAACAATGTGGCCATCGCTTCCACAGCATGGAGAGTTGTTTCAAACATTTGGGAGTGATCTGTTTTCCTGCAATACACCTGCGTAGAGTAGAGAGAAAATCAAAAGCATGAGTCCAAATATAAAACAGCACATAACGCTAGAAGGCGGTCCAGGAAATCCCAAAAACGACATTAAAAGCTCAAGAAAAACAAGGCTGGTCGCTTGGCCAGCGTGTGGGTTGCCTAAAGAAAAGTGCTTCTCAAAATTGACCGTACTTACCGGTCAGCTGGGGCGCTTGTTACAAGGTTACATCTGATGCAGGGAGGGGAGAGAAGATCCAAAACGTGCGTTTCTAAGATGCTGCCAGGGAGGTCCACGCTGCAGGTCTGCAGCACTAACTCAGTTTAGCCCTCTGCTGAGAGAAGGTCGAAGTAGATAGATACAGGTGGCAGCAAGCCCTGCAGGATAGCTGGTTGGAATTTAAGTGCACTCTAAATGCAAATGCGTTCGGATTTCGAAAATGTAGTTCAAAAAGTCTCAACTGTATACATGTCATACAGAACTAATAATAGTTTCTAATGGGTTGAATGAAACGCATTGAGATTTCGCTTTTTCGAAGTATACCTGTCCTCGCGCGCGCGCGCGGCTCGCGCCGTTTGCACTGGACAGCGCTGCCCGTTCTAGCCAAGCGTCCACGCCTGTGAGCGTGGAATCCGAGAACCCATCACTTCTCCAAAGGGTTTCGACAGCATACTTTTTATTCCCCAAACATTTTACAAAGCCAGAAATACAAATAAAACAAAAACCGCGGTTTTGCTAGCAATACAAATCCCTCTTATTTCGGCTTCAGACATTACTTTCGGCCCCTCCAGTTTCCACACTCCCCGATTGCACCGGAAAACGTCCTCCAGAGAGCGGTCTCCCACCTGAAGGCTGCCTGGGCGAGGGCCCGAGGCCGCGCTTTCCCGCCTCCCAAACCCAGGCCGAGAGAGCCGGTCGTCAGCGGGCAGCGCCTCTCAGCTCCTCCTCTTCCAGCGCCGACCTCCCCAAGATGGCGGGCGGCGGGGGCCGCTTCCGCTTCCGGTGTGAGTGGCCGGGCCGGGGGGGGCAAGATGGCGGCGGCAGTAGGGGTCCGCGGCCGGTGCGAGCTGTCGCCTTGCTCCGGCCCAGGCTGGCTTCTCAGTCTCTCCGCCCTGCTGAGTGTGGCGGCTCGAGGGGCCCTCGCCACTACGCACTGGGTCGTCACAGAGGACGGGAAGATCCAACAGCAGGTAGCGGCCAGGGCGCCCCGATCTGCCCAGCGCCCACCCGCGCCCCAGGGGATCCCCCGGCCGGGCCCGGGGCTGTTTGGCTCCGCGCGGCCCCGCCCCCTGCTCCCTTTCCACTGTCTGGGCGTCGCGGCCCTGGCGACCCCGGCGCCGCCCCCTCTCCATTGGTTCCCTGGCCCTCACCTCCGCCGCCCGCAAGTTCTCTACCTTCACCCCTGGGGCCGCGCGCCGCTTGGAGAGGGTCGCTCGGCGGCGGGGGGTCGGGCCCGGGGGACAGTTTCTCTTGCTGGGGCTCTGGAAGCCCCACATTCATTATCCCTGCCTCTGTTGCCTCGCGGGCCCACGCGTCACCAGCCCTCCCCGAGGAAGTAGAAAGCAGGTGGCAGCGCCGGGTGTGCGCCAGTTCCAGGGCGCACCTCCAGGCAGTGGTCATTTAATGCTGCTTCCCCCGTCTCCTCTCCCACTAGCTGAAACTCGTGTCGGGCCGGGGTGCTTTCAGTTTGTACCGTTACTCTGGTCCACAGGGGCTCTTTACAGACAGCACACACCCTCTCCTCCCGAAGGAGTGCATGCAGATCCTGCTGTGGCGTTGCCTGCATCTTTTCAGCAGGAACTGCCCTCTGTGCTTTGCATTATTTCTTTAACTAGTTCCGGTGACCCAGCCCCGCAAAGAGGATGTGCGATTTCCTGGAACCTTGTATTGTGTGTCTGAACTCACTCCTCAGAGAGAGACTGCTTTTCTTATATAACTTTATGATTGCCTGCGCTTTGTGAATGCAGCTAATGCCGGAAGGATGTGTGTTCTATAAAATTGTGCAACTTAAATGACTTTCAACACCTGAGAGCAATTCTGAAAAGTCTGGAAACTTGTGCAAAGTGAAGTATGTGCCCCCAGGCAATTTAGCCCACTGATGTCAGAAGAGTTAACGACTGTTCTGTGAAACTACCAGACCTTCCGATTGTGGCAGGGTGGTAGGAACCTAACTAATGCAGGGTTTACTTTGGTGTATGGCCGTGTGATGACAGATCTTATCTCAGATATGAGTGAGTTTAAAAAAACACAGTGTTAAAGTCAACATTGGTATTGAGGAATCATTACTAGTATGTGAGAAGAGATTGACTTTCTCTTAGGTGGTGTTTTTCTCTGACTTAGCTTAGGAAAAATTTCCTTTTCATGGACATACTAGCTGAAATTTAACATGTGTTGTGTATATTTCTGAAATACTGCGGGTTCTACTTAAGATCAGAATCTTAGGTGAGTCCTGGTGGCATCCACCCTTCTTTTGTTTCCCCAGGATGGTTTCCCCTGAGGCCTTGTGAAGGGAGACATGGAATTAAGTCACTCCTGCTGCAATTTGGGAACCTTTCTCCCATTGGCTCTTCTGCAATATTGTTTTTGGCCACAGCTATTTATACTTTGACATTGACTTCTCCTTCCCATGTATGTGTCCTGCCACTCAGATGAGAAAGTAGCCCATCTGAAAAGTGGAAGCTATTAGAAATGTATTCTTTATATGCTGAACATTGCAATAGGAAAATAGAATCTTCTGTGCTTTTTCTTTCTTAACTAATTTCTTTTTGCACAGCAGAGATACGTATGTATGTATGTTTAGTGGGAAAGGTAGAGGTTGCTGGTGATGTGCCTCAGAAAGGGAGAAACATGAAGAATATTCCGGCTAGTTGCCAAGTTACCCCTGCAGTAGGTGGTTAGGCTTATAAAGTTAGGAAAGCAAGATTTTTTTCCACATGCCTTTGTAAATGACCTTTATTAGTGTAGTTGCCATAGTTTGCTGTGTTATATTTATAATGATAAGGTCAGGAAAGCACAAAATGTCATACCAGAAGAAATAAAGTTGGTGTCTCTGGTGTGCTAATAAGCAGCTAGGGAATTTGGAAAAGCTCAGAGAAAAGCCGCACGTGGAAAATAAAGGGGGAGTTGGATGCCATGGTCAGCCAGAGTTCCATTCTCAGAGCTCTGCATGCAGTACACATGCAGGCTTCAGGTGCTTCCTTTGCATGTCCCCTGCTTTAATAGAAGCATGCCTGCCATGGTTTAGACTCTGTGTTCACTGAGCTGCTGCCACTCCAGGAGTGTTGTCAGGGAATCCTGGCGCTGGGATGAAAGAATGCTCCATCACTAAGTTCCTTTTTCACAGGTCTGATGGGTTCTGCCCAGAGAGACTCCTCCTCTCCTCCTCTCCACCTATGTGCTTTTCTCCCAGCTTTCGGATACCTCTGGCCCCCGGTGTCCCTTGTACCTGGAACCTAGTAGCTGCGCTCTATTGCAAAGCAAGAGTTCTTTACTTGGGTCCCTGTGCTGGAGGAATGAGCTATTATAACCTGCTCTCTAGAAGGACCTACAGTGTTAAGCAGAGCATTGTAAACCATCTTTACAATGATTAACTTCGTTGTAGAGAATAGGCTGCAAGAGCCTTTTTTTTTCTTTTATTTTGATATTCTTTTTGCTTGATTACTATAATAGCAACATCGGTTTGGATTTGGGGTTTTGTTTGTTTTGTATCAAAAGTGCCCAGCAGTCACTGATATGGAAGGTTAAAGAAATTTTTGTGAGTCCCCATACATGCCTAGCCACCTCATCTCACATGAACTCTGTGGAAAACAAATTTATGTTCCTGTTCTCAATTACCCGCTAACAGATGAATTTTTGAAACACTACCAGTTTATTGTAATTTGTATACTTAATTACTTCTAGTAATTGCTTCATAGCTTCTGGATCGTCTCTTTCTTCATTAAATAGGGACCTCAACGTTTAAACTCATAGCATTAAAACATTATTTTCTTGATTACTGTTCCCCTCTTCTATCTTAGACTTAGAATTTTACATTTGGAAAACAATGTTATGGGATGACATAGGAGAGCAAGTCACCCACAGTCACACAGCTAATGAGTAAAAATGCATTTATCGGTGCTCAGTAAGTTTGAACTGCTTCCCCCCTCACATAACACAGGTGGAGAAACAGAAAAGGGAATATGGGACTAAATAAGTAAATTTCTTCTTCTCTTTTCCACCTTGCTTAGCCTCCATTATAATAATGTTATGGTAACCTCAGAGCGGGGGGGGGGGGGGGGTGGACACCAGGGTCCCAAGCAGCTGTGAATTCGCATGGGTACTTATATTTCCTTCTATCAGGTAAACACCTTTAGACACAGCCTTTTAACCGCTCAGAACCAATGCAGTTTCCAACAAACTGATGGTCTGAAGCCTCAGCACTTTGACAAAGATCTGATTGATAAGTGACTTATTCAGCAACTATGACTAAGAAAGAGAGATCACATTTATTTGGACAAATAGGATAAACATCTTTGGTGTTTTAAGTGAAGGAGTGATTTGCTTTAATTTGGGGTTTAGTGATACAGTCCATCTGAGAGAGAGAGTATCTGTGTCATGAAGCAGACACCTTTACTTCGGTCCTTTCAACAACTTGTCTCATAGTGCTGTTTCTATGGTTGTGTTTCTGTGGTTGCCCCAGATGGGAGGGGTCGTGGTGGTTATCCACTAGCTCTCTAAGGACCTGATAAACTTCTGCAGTTTGTCCTAGATGTTGGCACTGAAGTGATTCCCAGCCCATCCTTCCTTTTTAGCTATCTCCCACTATTATAATTATACCCAGGGAGGAGCTCGGGAATATAGAGAATTCCTAACTTTAAATCTTTCCCCACTTTTTCATTGAACAAATATTTATTGACTGCTTATTTTCATCAGCCCACTCTGGACTTAGATGGTATGTTCTTTTCCACTGGCTACTATGATGTGGAATTCTTGTTTTCCTGACAGGGTGAGTGGAGTGCAGCTCCTTCTTACCTTTTTTTATTATTTGTGGTGAGAGGGACTCATTCCTGTACTCATCTAAATGAGTAGTTTTCCGGTTTCATTTTGCACACAAATAATCTGGGGAGTGAGTTTGCTCCCTTAAAGGCAGATTCCTAGGCCTCTCAGATTGTATGATTCAGTGGGTTGATGGGAGACCCCAAGAGTCTCCAAACTCTTCAAGAGATTATGGTGCAGGTGGTCCACAGGTCTTCCTGAAAAACTCAGCTGTAGTTGTTCTTCCTCCAGCTTCTGTTCCCATCTTTTCTTCTTACTCTCTACCTGGGCAATTTCATCCTTTCTCAATATTTAAGTTACAATATATAGTTGATAAGAATATCCACATTTATTTCTACAACTCAAAATTTTTCTGCAGAGACTCAAGAGCTCAGTATTCCCTTCTATTCACACAACTGTTCTCTAGCTACTGCAGGGTATGATGGCAAATCTAAACTCACTTTTTTCTTTTTTTTTTAAGATTTATTTATTCATGCATACAGAACTGGGGTACAGGCCAGTGGTGCAGGGGCAGTGAGAGGATTCACCAGAGACAGAGTGGGAAGCAGAACAGGCAGATCAACAAAGTACACTGCTGAGGGGAGCAGCAGGTGGATCAAGAGAAGTCTACCGCGCCATGTGGGTCACCTACAGGGTAGGTGGGGAATCATACTCATACAGAAGTGGCTCTAGCTTCTTTGTGCTGTGCTTTAACCGCTGCATCACCAGGGAGGGCCTCTAGACTCACTTTCACCCTGCACTGTATCATGCCCTATTTTCCCACATTTATAAGATGCCATTATTCAATATTCACCTACTTTCCCGTGTCATAAATCTAGATGTCTTCTTTAATTCCTGTCTCCCCTCCCCCCTAGATCTTTCAGTTTTTACTTTCTAATTACAGCTTATTTTTTCCCATAGCTGTTACCATTACTCTAATCCAACTACCTAATTACTGTCACAGCTTCCTAACTGCTCCCCCTTCCTCTAGTCTTGTCTGGCTTCCAGTCCATTCTCTGTGGTATAATTAGAGTAATCTTTCAACCTTCCTTGGTTTGTTTGAATTAAAATTTTGAACCAATGACATGGTAAAAATAAATGTCTAATGTTACAAATGTAGTTCAAGAAATAAAGTGATGTTCTTCCACTTCTTTGGGGTCTCATTCCCCAAAGAAATTACCTTTATCAAATGGGTGCATACCCCAGGATATGGCCCAAATGTTTGCCATGTCTGTGATTTGGCCATCCTTTCTCTGTAGCTCTAACTATGCTCATCCTCAAGTCCCCCATCCTTACCACAAATATACATACATAATGGCACTTAATTTTTTGTCTGTCTCTAAATATGTTCTCACTTGCTTTGAGACCTTTGCACATTTTGTTCTTATGAATTGCTCCAATTTGGTTCACTCATATTCTCTATAACTTAAACACTTTCTCAGGGAAGTTTCTATTTGCCAGACTTTTTCTCTGGCTCCTTATGAAGTCATTTGCCATATCATTCATATCTGTTCTCCAGATTACTGCCTACTCTCTGAAGGGACTTGCTGTCTCCCTCTTCTCTACTGTTTCAGTGTCTCTCACATTTCTGATCACATGGGCTACAGTGTTTCTGTGGAATAGATAGTAAAGTATGAGAAGTGGTTCCTGGCTTTTAGGACTTTACCACTGTCTGAATGAAATCTTAATAGTATTCAGTACTGAGATAGTGATCTGGACACTACCCACAAGGAAGCCTCACTTCCAGAAGACCTTTAAAGTTCTGAATCAGCCCTTAGGCCTTCAGGAAACGTGAAAGGGGCCATGATTTCAGAGATTACTCTCTGTTGTGGTCAGGTTGTGTATATAAGAGAAGTCTTCCTCTTTGTTGCAAATGTTATGTTTAAAGGTCACCTTTATTGCAAGTGTGGAGAAGCAACAACAGTCAAGAAAAAATGACTTGAAAGAATCCAAAGGGCAGAGGGGAATTAAATGAGAAAGGGCCCCTGCACCGTTGTGGGGGTTAGGGTGAGCTGGGGCTTAGCAGATGGAGGGCCTTAGAAGCCATACCAGTGGAAACCAGCAGCAGGGGTTCTGACAGGCCAGCTGGTTGGGTCAAAAACTAGGACAGCTTTGCACTCTAAAATATGAGGAGCTAGGTTTGTGCTCCCTACACTTTTTGCTTCTGATGAAATAAATGCTTTTGATGGCAAAAGCACAGGCAAATGGGGAATTCTCAGTTGTGTGGCTCTTTTGTAGCCCGACACCTTGAAAGAGTTGTTCGTGCTCACTGGTTCTCTCCCATTTTAAACTCATTCCAGTGAGTCCTTTGTCCCCACTGCTCTCACCATGATAGCCAGGACCTCCCATATTCACATTCAGCTTTCTGTTCTCAGGCACCTTGTAAAGCCTCTTAGCACCCTAGCATTTATCCTCAGACCTCTTTGAACAGTTTTTTTAAATAACTTCCTGGACATACTCTCCTGGTTTTTCTTCTAAAACCTTATAATTTGTTTAGTTTGGGTTCAGCATTATGCTCATAAAAGGAGTCAGGAAGTGTTTTCTCCTTTTTGATTTTTGGGCAGAGCTGGAGAAGGATGGGTCCAAGTTTTCTTTGCACGGTAGATTAACCAGCGAGGTCATCTGGTCCTGGACTTTGGTTTTTTGATGATTGTTCTAAGGTCTTTCCTTGTGATAGGCTGTTCTTATTTTCATGACTCAGAGGTTGAGTCAGGAGGGAGGTTGTATGATTCAAGAAGTTTGTCCACTTCATCAAGGTTGTCCAACTTACTGGCATACAGATGTTCATAGTCGTCTTTGGTCCCCTGTATTCTGTGCTGTTTGTCCTAGTGTGTCTGTCATTTTTGATTTCATTTATTTTATTTTTTCTCTTATTTTCTTAGTAAGTCTGACTAAAGGGTTTATCGATTTTACTGATTTTTCTCAAAAAGCCCACTCTTCATTTCAATGATCTTTTGTATTGTTTTTTTCTTTTATTTCTAGTCTTATTTTTATTATTTCCTGTTTTATACTGACTTTGGATGTCTGTTCTTTCCAGGTTCCTTAAGATGTACACTTAGATTATTTTTTGAGCTGGGCATGTACTGCTATAAACTTCCCACAGTACTGCTTTGCTGTGTTCCAAAGATTCTAGTCTGTGGTAATTTCCTTGTCATTCATCCCCAGATATATTTTGGTTCTTCAGTGGCCCAATTTCTCTTCTTGTAGTTGCTTTCTGACCTTTTCTTAGTGTGGTTGGAAAAATTGCTTATTGACAATGATTTCAGTCTCCTTAAATTTATTTAGATTTTTGGCCCTCCCTGGTGTTGCAGCAGGTTGGAGCACTGCACTGCAAAGCTAGGCCAAGCTGAGGCTGCTTAAGTGCGAGTTCGATCCCTGCCCGGGAGGTGATCCACATGACGGGCAGACCTCTGCTGTCTTGCCCACTGCTCCCCTCAGCAGTGTACTTCATCCATCAGCCTGTTCTGCTCCCCACTCTGTTTCTGGTGAAGCCTCTCACCATCCCTGCCCCTCTGGCCTGTACCCCAGCCTGTATGCATAAATAAATTTTTTTTTAATTTCTTCAGATTTTTTTGTATCCCAAAAATCTGAGTACACATTTTTCTCAAACCCACATGGATTATTCTCTAGGATTGACCACATACTGGGTCACAAGATAAATATCAATAGATACACTAAGATCAAAGTCATACCTGCTATTTTCTCTGACCATGAAGGGATTAAACTAGAAATAAACCATATGAGGAAGACAAAAAACCCACCTACCACGTGGAGATTGAAACCCACACTACTGGAGGACCACTGGATCAATGAGGAGATCAAAGAAGAAATTAAAGAATACTTGGAGAAGAACAACGACGACATATATCCTCAAAACTTATGGAACACATTAAAAGGAGTTATAAGAGGAAAATATATAGCATTACAGGCTCAAATAAAGAATCAAGAAATAACTCAAAAAAACAACCTAATTTCCCACCTTAAAGAACTGGAAAAAGAACAACAAAATAACCCAAAAGCCAGTAGAGAACAAGAAATAATAAAAGTCAAATCAGAAATAAATGAAATGTATGTTAGAAAAACAGTCCAAAAAGTTAACAAAACCAAAAGTTGGTTCTTCGGAAAAAAAAATAAGCAGGATAGATTTTTTTTTTTATCCCAACACGTGATCTGAATGTTCATGTGCACTTGAGAAAAATGTATATTCTGTGGCTTTGGGGTGTTCTATATATCTATGTCTATAATGCCCATATGTCCTAATATATCACTTAAAACTGATGTTTCCTAACTTCTGCCTGCAGAATTTATCTGTTGATGTAAATGGGGTGTTAACATCCCCTCCCACTGTTGTGTCACTGTCACTTTCTCTTTAGATCCATTAATACTTTTTAAATATAATTTGGTGCATTTATCTTGGGGACATATGTGTTGACGGTTGTTATTGCTTCCTGATAAATATCCTCTATATCATTATATAATGTCCTTCTTAAAAATATTTAAGCTTTATTTTAATGTCTGATACTTTTCTTTTCAACTGCACTCACAAGTCATGGAACACGCTCAATGTCCTTCAGTAGATAAATGGGTGGAGCAATTGTGTCACTTATATTCGATGGAATATTATGCCGCTGTGAAGAAAACTTTTGCCAGTTTAATTACAATGTGTCTTAGTGTGGGTCTCTGAGTTACTCATGTAGAACTCTCTAGGCTTCTTCTGGATGTCTGCTTCTTTTGCAGATTCAGGAAGTTTTTCATGATTATATCCTCCAGTGATTCTTTTTTTTTCTGGTGCATGTGTATTCTCTCTCTCTCTCTCTTTCTCTTTCCTCCATCCCCACACCTATGAAATGAATATTCCCAGAGATCTCTTAGCGTATTTTTCATTTTTGTAAATTCTTCCATTTTTCTACACTGTCTTGGTGAATTCTTATTGCTTTGTCTTCCAACTCATTTATTTGTTCCCTATGTGTTGGCTAGCCCATTGCTGGACCCCTCTGTTACATAATGAAAACAATCTAATGTTTATTTTCCACTGGGTACTTTATCAAGTGTTTTAATGTTCATTGTCCCATTTTATCATCATATAGACCCAGTAAGGTGTGAGTATTGATCGCTGTAGTAATTAAAGAAATGTCGATAAAGCCCTTGCCAGGATCATGCAGTAGGAAATAGCAGATTGTGAACTCAGGCTGTGATTCTAAATCCTGATTTCTTTTCTCTAGTGCTAAACATTGCTATCAGTATGAGAATATAGACTTACTCATCAAGATTTAAATTTGTATTTTTTTAGATCTTTTTTTAATTTTTCAGCTAAGACTATAAAATGCATGGTCATTACTGGAAAAAAGTGCTAAGTTACCTTATTTTAAAATGAAAAGTTTCATGACTACCCACAGTCCTTTTTTTTTTTTTTAAGATTTTATTTATTTATGCATATAGAACTGGGGTACCAGCATGAGCTGCAGTAGTGAGAAGATTCACCAGAGGCAGAGCATGGAGCAGAACAGGCAGATAAACGAAGTATACTTCTGAGGGGAGCAGCAGGGGGTTGCAGGAGAGGTCTGCCACGCCATGTGGGTCACCTCCCTGGCTAAGATCAAACCCACGGTGAGGCAGCTGTGGTGAGCTTCATGGTACTGCGCTTGTGCCACCCAGAAAGGCCCCACAGTGCTTGTTACTAGGAATTATTTAGAGTTACTTGTGTATTCTTCCAAAACATTTCTGTGTATTTGCAACCACACAGATTTTATTAAAAACATACAACTGGAATCATCTTGTCTCATCACTAACTCTCGCTAACTCTTAGACAACTGTGCATGTCAGAAATAAAAAGCTTACACCCTTTTCCTTTAAGGTTGTACAATATTCATTTCCTTAGTACCAAATTGTCCTTTTAAAGGGCTGCATCAGGAGTGTTTGAAAATGCCAGTGTTTGGGATATGTAAAACCTTGCTTAATGACCCAATTCTAGTGAAAGACCATTCATTCCATCTATTACCACTATCTAGTGTTGGAACCATCAGTGGAAATATGTATCCTTCCGTTTAATTTTGTTATCTTCATAGGAAAACTCAACTTTATTATTTGTTTATTTCACACTGCTGAGATTGCGCTACTCAAGCTGATTTTTCCTCTACAGTTGATACTACTACTGTTTTGATAAGTAATTAAGTTAAGCTTCATTCAGTTGTCTCTTTTTAGATCAACAATTCCAGCATGAAATAAGCAAGTAAATTCCTAGCTCTTCTTCACATAAATAATGATAAAGTTGCTAAGGTTCATTTTCTAGTACTGATATTAATGTCCCATTCCAATATGGTTAGCAAATCTACTTTAACTTTGGCTACCATAACAAAATACCATAGAATGGGTAGTTTACGCAACAGAAGTTTATTTTTGCATCGTTCTAGAGGCTAAAGTCCAGGATCAGAGCGCCAGCATGGTTGGGTTCTGGTGAGGACTGTCTTCCTGGCTGGCCCGTAACTGCAGTACACTGTGTCCTTGTGTGGCAGAGAATCGAAATCAGGTTCTCTGGCATCTCCTCTTATTACAGACACTAATATCATCATCAGCGCCCCAACTTCATGGCATCATTTAAACCTAATTACTTTCTAGTGACCGTGTTCCCCATTACCAGCACACTGGGTGTTAGGACTGCAACAGAAGTATTTTGGAGAGCATGGATTTAGTCCATAGCTCCCATTTAACTTAAAATCTGAGCTCATCCCTATTTTATGCACCACCATTATGTCTGGAACTTTGTGGGTGCTTGTATTAGTTTTCTGTTGCTAGTATAAAAATAACCGTAAACTTAGTAGCTTAAAACAACCTAAGTTCTGAAGGGTGGAATTCCCGTCTGTACCAGGCTAAATGCAAGGGGACAGCAGTGCTAGCGAGGTTTTTGGTAGTTACAGGGAAGGGTCTGTTACCTTGCCTTTTGCAGTGCCTACAGGCAGCCCACATTCCCTGACTTTGTCTCCTTATATATATATATTTTTTTAACATTTATTTATTTGTTCATACAGAACTGGGGTACAGGCCAGAGGCTCAGGGGCGGCGAGAGGATTCACCAGAGACAGAGCGGGGAGCAGAACAGGCAGATCTATGAAGTACACTCCTGAGGGGAGCAGAAGGCGGGTCAGGAGAGGTCTGCCACGCCATGTGGTCACCTCCGGGGCAGGCGGGAATCGAACTCATGCGGAAGCGGCTTTAGATTCTCAGTGCTGTGCTTTAACCCGCTGCGCCACCAGGGAGGGCCTGTCTCCTTATATTTTTAAAGCCAGCAACCTAGTATCTCTCTAACCTTTCTTATGAAGTCATACCTCTCTCTCTCTGTGACCTCTATTTTCCACTTTTAAAAATCCTTGTGACTACATTGGAATCACCTGGGTAATACAGATTACACTCTACATATTAATTTAGATAATTTGAGTAGTAAACTTAACTACATCATTTACCTTATCCCTTTTTGCCAAGTAACCCAATATATGCACAGACTCTGAGGATTACAACATGGACATCTTTGTTGGATCATTATTATAGGATCACTAATATTCACTGTTGAAATGAGTGTCACTTCTGAGTTACATGTAAAACATCTTTAACTATACAGCTACACTATTCTAAATATATTTACAAAAACATAATTTTAGTATACAAATGAGAAATATCCATGATTCTTGGTCCAGTATTTCATTTTCATTCCTTGCAAAATTGTAAATGGTCTACTTTATCCATTGTTATTTGTATATTTTTTGGTGTCAAATCAGAAAATGTATGTAGAGCAAAGGAGGCCTGCTGTGTGGTGGCAGGTGGAAACGAATTCTGGTGGCAAATAGATGCATAAGTGCATCTATGTATATGCTCCTATATGTTAGAAATCAATCCTGCTTCAGTAAAAAAAATCTACATGGATAGCACTTTCGTTAAGTTGTTGCTAACTTGCTTATCAGGAAAATGGTAGTTACTTGACATGGATATTGCCGTGAAATTGGCTGCAACACTGGACATGTTCAAAGCTAGATTATAAGCTATAGACTGTGCTTCAGATTCCTAGATTATTTTGTGTGGGTTTTAGAATTCAGTGTTTTAGTTTATTTAAAATTTATGTTTAGTTTTGATATTTTGATATCCTATAAAATTGCAACTTGTTTTTAATTCTCATTAAAATACTAAGTAGGTACTCTAATAGCAAATAGTTTATCTTTAATAAAAATGTTTCCAAATCCTGACAATTCATAATAATAGTGTTTCATTGCTCTCATACAATTAAATGTTTCTAGTAAAATTCTGTTTATATTACATATCAACATTTTGACAATTACAGTTATTGTAAGGAGCCTACATATGTCCCTCCCCAGAGCAGAGGCTGGGCTTTTTATGAACCTGCATTTCTCTAGGTCTCTAAGAAAGTGCAGGTCCCTGAGGGTGAGACCAGAATCCTGAAAGCAGGGTGGCGGACTTGGCCTCGCCCACCCCATCACTGCAGGACTTCATCTTGCTTGCCACTAGGTTAGCCTTACAAGACCACGGTGTGAGGGTTCCATGTCCACATCACTTGGAAAAGGCTGTAAATTGGACTTTCGAGAAGGATTAAAAACCTGAGGGGAGAAAGGCAAGTAAGAAAACACACTCAAGGTTGCCTTTTTAAGTATGTTGCCTAGCTCCACATGTGGAGGTATTTTTTCTCTGTGAATATAAGTAAAAGCTGCAAGATTGTTCCTCAGACCAGAGCTCATACTTGCTGTTTTTCGTAAAACATGTTGCATGCACTGGTAAGTTTATTTTACCAATAAGACCTGTAGATAACACTTTCAAAAAAGAAATACGCTATAAAAGTGATGGCTTCACTGTAGAAAACACAAAGAAAAGAATGATCACCTGGAATCCCACCAACTAGAAACCACCATTCATAAAATATCATATATAGACTGTCAAATGGATTTAAAAGTAGGAACTGAGAAAGTTTGTTAAGTACACAAAAGAAATACAGCTGGCCAACTAAGAGGTTAAAATATATTTAGTCTTATTGGTGGGTTCCTAAGAGTTTGTGGACTGTTAAGGAATTTAAGTTGACTCAGTTATTCTGGGAAAAAAGCTATCAAAAAATGGGCCCTTCCTGGTGGCCAGCAGGTTAAAGCACAGCACTAAGAAGATAAAGCCACTTGAGCATGAGTTCTATCCCCACCCCAGAGGTGACCCACATGGCGCAGCAGACCTCTCCTGACCCGCCCGCTGCTCCACTCAGCAGTGTACTTCATCAGTTGTCCTGTTCTGCTCCCCACTCTGTCTCTGGTGAATTCTCTCACCACCCCCGCACCTCTGGCCTGTACCCCAGTTCTGTATGCATAAATAATTCTTTTTTTAAAAAAGCTATCAAAAAATACAGAAGAGCTGTCCCTTTTATCTAAACATTCTCTTTCTAGGAAGGAAATAATTACAAAGCTATTTGAGAAATGTTAAGTGTAAGGATATTTATCACACTGTTGTTTAAGAAAGAATAATTTAAAACCCAAATTTTAGTTAGTAAGAATCTAGGTAAGCAACTGTAATATATTAACCACTAAATATGACCATTTAAATTTCTATTTTCTAGAAAAGAAGACTGGTCAAATTTAGAGTAATGAATGAAGAAGAGAAGGATACAATGTAGTAGATACATAATCCTCCCTTTTCTGTGTGTGTGTGTGTGTGTCTGTATGTGTGTGGAAATCAACCTAAAATAAGCCATGAATCTAGTAACAGCTTTCTCTGACAATGAGATTTCAAGTTATTTTTATTTCATATTGTCTGTGTTCTCCAGTAGCAAAAAGTTTTTTTAGGCTGAATTTTGCTAGAATTAAATAGTGGCATAAGGACAGAGAAGGCTTTACCTGTAATATTGTGAGCAACCTAACTGTGCCTAAGTAACTGATGCTAATTGGAGACTTGGGTAGTTGTGTCATTTGAAAATGGACAGTGTAAAAGGAGCTTTCAACTGCAACGATGGAAATAGAACAGTACAGCTTCATAAGGAAAGAATGATAATTACATTCATTTGAATATCAGATTGCCTCAGTGGTGTAGTTCTAAGCTGGTAAAATATGATACTTTTGTGATAGTGTTTGTTTTTTGTTTTTTTTTAATAGCAGTAGGATTTGAAAACTACAAGGAATTTTAGAAGTCATTAGGGTGAGTTTTCCCTGGTTATGGAACAGGAAATGAGGCCCAGGCACAGGGGGAATTTGCTGAAGGTCATACAGACCTTCACAATAGCTATAGGGGTGAAGATATCTAATAAATATGACAGCACGCACCTTTAGCAAACATTACCTGAAAGCATAGTTAAATATTGATTGTAGAATGAAGAATACCAAAAATAGTTTGAAAAAACATACAGTATTTAATGAAGTAATAAAAGCTTAAAGAAGTGTATAAAGCAGTGCGGGAGCTGGAGAGAAGGGTGAATTCACAAAGGAAATGTTTTTCAGCCAATCATTTGGCCAAAAAATAAGGGTAAAAATGCACTCCAAGTAGAGGAGTTAACTTGTGCAAAGGACTAGAGGCTTTTTTTTATATATATATAATAATATAATTAGTTTATTTGTACATCATTTATTCCTTTTTCCATCTCAGTTGTAATCCCCGTGGGCTTCCCATCACCAAATCACCCGTGTGCGGTCACCACAGTCCAGTGGGCTTCCCTCCCCCCAGGCCAGAGACTCTTAAAAGAGCCACAAGGATAAGAAGATATTCTAGGCAGAAGGCCTAGAAGAAAATTAGAAAATCAAGATTTCCTGTATTGAGAGTTTTCACCAGAATGTTGGATAAATCCAGACAAGGGGGAAAAATAGTGTTTGCTGAACTCACTATTTTTGTTATCTTCTGTATCTCATCTAAAAGAAATTTATAGTTGTACTATTTTACATTCTCATAAGGACTGTATGGAAGTTCTAGTTTCTTCATATCCTTGCCAAAACTTGGTATGATATGGGTTGTCATTATCTTTTTTTTTTTTTTTTTAAAGATTTATTTATTTATGCACACAGACTGGGGTACAGGCCAGAGGCTCAGGGGCGGTGAGAGGCTTCACCAGAGACAGAGTGGGGAGCAGAACAGGCAGATCGACGAAGTACACTGCTGAGGGGAGCAGCGGGTGGGTCAGGAGAGGTCTGCCACACCATGTGGTCACCTCCGGGGCAGGCGGGAATCGAACTCATGCAGAAGCGGCTTTAGATTCTCAGTGCAGTGCTTTAACCCGCTGCGCCACCAGGAGGGTCCGGGTTGTCATTATCTTTATTAAAACAAATTGCCACAGTCACAGTGAAATTTTACTCTTACAGAATTGTTCTGTATAACAGAATTCATATAGCTAATTTCCAAATACCTGGTCCTGGTGAGTTTTTCCCTGCCATACAGATTTCCCTTATTGACAGTAACACCTCCTTTCTTTTTGACTCTCGTCATTGTAAACATCACTTACAGGGTTAGTAGGAGTGGGAAATGCAGGGTTGTTTGCTGTGTGCGTGTTATGTCCTTATAATCTCCCCCTCTCCCTTTGCTATCACATTTTGCTCTTCTGAATGTTAGATTTTGAAGGCACATACCATTCTTTTTCACACTCTACAGAAGCTTCAAGCTTGCCTTCTATTGGACCTGATGCTCAGTCCATCTTTACTGGTGGAGTGAATGTTTTGTAGTATTTTCAAAGTTGTCAACATACCCTCTTTCCTAATCTGCTGAGGAGGGAAGTATTCTACCGGAGAGAAACTCAGGCTGCTAGGCATTTACTAAAGGTAATTGTCATAAAGTCTTAAAATTGAAGAATGGGAAACTACCTCAATAAAAATATATGTCAGGCTGTAATATTCTGACACCAACACTTACCTGGCACAGCTCCCTGCCATTTGCTGCCACCTCAGAATGGAAGCACACGATGTCAGTGGACGCGACTCTCTTCTGTTAATGATTTTCTCTCTGTATCTCCTCTAACTGCTGTATCTTTGTTGCACTGTATGTCAAGGAAATGAAAAGTCCTTTCTCACAAGTGAGTGTTGGCCAGCCCCATGCTACTCAAATACAGTAAAGCCCTGGTTATCTGGTATTTTTAAATCTAAAACTAAAATTATACTTAAACATTCCTCTACTGTGTATCATTTGTCTCTTTCCTTCCTCTTACAGTTCTCCGAATTCAGTCAAGTACACAGACTGGTTAAATATTTTGAATGGGCATCTCATACTCTCACATCCCTCATCCCTGATTTTTTCCCTACACGCCTCATTTAAAACTACTTGCACAGTAGTTGTGTACTAAATAAGTTCTCTCGATATCTGGTGAAGTTGCCCAGTAAGCAGACTTGGCCTCCATTATGTGGCGCTCTTCTGCATTTGGGCCATCAGCTGCAGGTTTTACATTTTTACTTGCAAAATTTAATGTGCAGTAATATGTCACAAATAATATGTGTCACTTTTTTTAAAAAAAGTTTTATGTATTTATGCAAGCAAGAACTGGGGTACAGGCCAGAGGTGTGGGGAACAGAACAGTTTGGTTGACCAAAATACACCGCTGAGGGGAGCAGGGTCAAGACAGGAGAGGTCTCTGCCATGTGGGTCAGCTCCCTGGCTGGAAATCAAACTCGTGTTGTAGTAGCTACAGACAGCTTCATGGTGCTGTGCTTTATCCTTGCACTGCCAGAGGGAGGCCCATGTCACACTGTTAGCGAAAAAAATAAAAACATTGATGGGCTTTGGGGTTAGATCAATCCATCCATATTCAATTCATTATGATAGCTTTCCCTGCCCAGCTGTTGGAAATATGGACAAATACTATGAAAAGAGAAGCAAAATATTCTCTTATTGAGCTAAACCTAGCATTTTACTTGTATGTTGGCCTTTGCTAGCTTTGAGTGTTTGATAGGGAATTATATAATCTCAGGTGGTTAGATAGTCAAGTAGAAGCCTTGCTATTATACTTTTAGTGCCTTTTAAATTTAGAGTCCACTTCTAATGACAGTTCTGTAGCTCAGATAATTGCAATGTATGGTTGGACGATGCTTCAGGAACAGCATCAGGTTTTCTTCTTGTACCTCTGAGATGGTAAAATAAAAAAAGGCAGATAAATTTTCCCTGTAGTCATCCAACAGTCACTTTACTAAAATGCATAATATGAAAGCATCCATCCAGGTTTATTTCATGGTTTTCTTACTCTTTTTAAAATCATTTTTAAAAGAATAGGTTATTGGCCCTCCTTTGTGGCGCAGCAGGTTAAAGCACAGCACTAAGAAGCTTAAGCCACTTCCGCATGAGTTCCTGCCCCGGAGGAGATCCACATGGCGAGGCAGACCTCTCCTGACCCTCCGGCTGCTCCCCTCAGCAGTGTACTTCATCTATCTGCCTGTTCTGCTCCCCACTCTGTCTCTGGTGAATCCTCTCACCCTTCGCCTCTCTGGCCTGTACCCCAGTTCTATATGAATAAGTAATCTAAAAAAAAAAAAAAGAATAGGTTATTGGTCCTCCCTGGTGGCACAATGGGTTGGGATACAGCACTGCGGCTCACCGCAGCCACTTCAGGAGTTCGATCCCTGCCCCCGGAGGTGACCCACATGACGCAGCAGAAATACATAAACCTTAAAAAAAAAAAGAATAGGGAATAGGTTATCATATTCCTCAAGGAATAAGCAAAGCTATCTTCTGATTTTAAAAGGCCAGTTCTAAAATCAGCTGATTGATGTCATTTTCTTAGAGGTTACCAAAAAAACAGTTTGTTTTCACAGTAATAGAACTTCCTGAAGGGCTGATACGTAATTGTAATTGACAGTCTAACACTGTGGAATAGCAGGAACTTCATTGCATTCCTTAGGTATCAAGGCCGTTGTCTGATTTCTCTGAAATTCAAAACCTCGGTACATGTGTGCATAAGTGTGTGTTGTGTTTTCCTTATTATAAATGTTTTGTGTGTACATCATAAGTAGTTTAAAAACATACAAGTGTATAAAATTAAAGCATGAATATGCCTCTTTTAATTCCACTTCCTATAATAAACCAGTTTTTCATAGCTTTCTGTATATTCAGACATGTATAAATCTGTATCTAACCAATATATACATGTAATCTTTAAACAGAAAGTCACGGTATGCTTAATATTCTTTATTGTTTTTAATTATACATTGTAAACATCCTTCCACGACAGTAAATCTAGTTTTTCTGTATCCTGCTCCTTTGGACAATGCGTGTTCCTATTCCCCTAATGACAGACTTGGCTTCTGATTTCTTTTGCAGCTTAAAAGTGTTACAGTGGGCCCTCCCTGGTGGCGCAGCGGGTTAAAGCACAGCACTAAAAAGCTAAAGCCACTTCCGCATGAGTTCGATCCCCGCCTGCCCTGGAGGTGACCACATGGTGTGGCAGACCTCTCCTGACCCGCCCGCTGCTCCTCTCAGCAGTGTACTTTGTCGATCTGCCTGTTCTGCTCCCCACTCTGTCTCTGGTGAAGCCTCTCACCCTCCGCATCTCTGGCCTGTCCCCCAGTTCTCTACGAATAAATAAATCTTTAAAAAAAAAAAAAAGTGTTACAGTGAGCACCCTTGTATATATATCTCTGCTGACTGCTTGCAAATGTTAATAGGACAGTTTCGTAAAGTTATATTGCTGGGTAAAGTATGGGCACTTTTAATATTTTGATAGATATTGTCAAAGGACACTCCAAACAGTAAGAACAAATTCATAAACCTGCTTCCTATCAGCACACGAGAGTTTATTTTTCTTAATTTCAATAACAGTTGCAAGTTTATGATACAGTGAACATGAATTGTAAATAATACATTTCAAGGTTTTTTAATATTACCTTTGATTTATGGCTTCTACAAATTGCCTTCAAAAATAGGTGCTTTTAGTATTTCCCTTTAGTGCTTCTAACCCTGTTCAAATGTAGAATGTGCTATTATCAAGATAAGACAATCCTTTTTTAAAATATTATTACAAGTATGAAGTATCTTTTAAGGAATTTATTTTATCATTTGTTGCCAAGAAAATTCTTTTCTTCTTGACTATTTTTTTTAATATCACGCAGTCATAAAATTTACTTTAAAAGCTTGCTCTGTGGAACTGGAGTTAAGGGACAGCTTTTGAACCTTACGTTCTCTTTGCTGAAATATACGTGATCACTTTTGAAATACCCCTTGAGTTTTATTGAACACCTAACACTGATTATAATTGTGATTGAGCAATAATTTAAAGCATTTTTAGTTATTAAGCCAAATGTTACTGTAACCTGAACTTTCCTCTGCCTCCCTTCCTTGCTTGCTGCGCTTGCAGGTAGATTCACCAATGAACTTGAAGCATCCCCATGACTTAGTTATATTAATGAGACAAGAAACAACAGTTAACTACCTCAAAGAACTGGAGGTGAGTCAACTTGGCATGAGAAGAATCTTGTATTTGAAGAAAACTAAAGAATATTATTTCTTAAGCCTGATTCATCTGACTTTTCTAGGAATATACTACTTTGGGTCATGTTTTGTAAAATGACATCTAATCAGAGTGACATAGGAGCAGTAGCAAGAGAAGCAGAGCTCTCTAGCCTGGGGCTTATGCTTGACCTTTGACTCATTCTATCCTGGAAGGAGCATGAAGAGAATATCCTTGTTAGAAACGTTTGGGTAAATTTTGAAATGGAAGAAGGGTTTTAATACCCTATAAAACTGCAATTTTTTGTTAGGGTCATGTTATAAATGAGGTGAAGAGCATTAATGACTTTGTACCTTGAACACTTTAAATTTATTAGAACTAATGTTACCCGATTTTTGTTTTGTTTTGTTTTGGCTCTGATTCCCAAAACTGATTTTGCTCAGTAACAAACATAATAGTTATTTGCAGAATAGGGTTTTTTCTCACAAAATCTCTGGGTAATAATAATTTACAATGTAAATTGAATCCAAATTTTGCTAAGCTGTAGAAAAAGTAAATCAGTTTGCAGAATTAGATAGAGAAAATTGTTAGCTCTAAAAGAAGCTTTAATAAGAATATAATCAGAAAATTTGAGATCTGAAAGAAATCATAAAGATCATTCTTATTTTAGAAGTAAGGAAACAATTAGACCTAAAGACTTCACAGTGAATTGCCTAATTATGCAAAACCGGTTGTGACCGAACCAAAGGCCTATCGCTTGTCTATGAAGGTAGTTAAGCCAGGTAACTTAATTTTCCAGTTATATAAAAAAAAGTTTTAAATGCTCTAGTTCCTTTGGGCTGCTGTAACAACTTACTGTGTAATAGATAACTTCTAAACAAGAGAAATTAATTTCTTACAGTGCTGAACATTAGGAAGTGCAAAATCAAGGTTCCTGCATAGTTGCCTTACTGTGAGGACCCTGGCTTATTGCTGGAAGCTTCTTACTGATCCTCACATCATTGTTTCTCTCACGTGTAACCCCCAGAATATCCTATAATTATGTTTTAAAAAACATGATGTTTATGAGATTTGTTTCCAATGATTGGTTTAGCTCTAAATTGGTCATATACAAGGGATGTATAAAAATGTATTTACCCATTTCCTAAAAACCTTTGCGTTGCTGAAAAGTTGCTTGTTTTGTTTTTTTGCTATGAAAGGTAAAACATTCTTTTATTTCCTGTGCACATATGTAAAAAATCCTGCAGGGTTAGAAGTACGGGATTATAAGGGATACATCTGTTCTGTTTTCTTTAGACTCTGCCAATTTATTCTTCAAAGTACTAATAACTAAAATTCTACCAACAGATTTTAATAATACCCTTATCCTCACAGACAGCATTTGGTTTTGTCACACAATTTAGTGTATGCCAATCTAAAGGGAATAAGATGTTATCTTCTTACAATTGTCGAAGCAAACTATATTACTACTAACTAGTTTACTGCTCTTCCACATGAAAGGATTATACATTACTGTCCTTGTTTGACTTATGTGTGGCCAATATAACTTGCTTTGGGCAATGTAACACGAGGCAATGTAACAAGGTGCTGTCTTGATTCTTCTGGAGGGTCTTTAACTTTTTTTTTTTACCTTTTAAAAGTTCTGAAGTTGAGTATGCCAAAAGTGATAAGAGATGATAGATATGGGTGGTAGAAATAAGACCATGTATGTAATAGTGCCTCTATATGCTTGAAAAAAAGTTACAAGTGGCAGGAATTCACCTAGAATGCAGGGCATTAGAGGAGGCATTTCCAGGCAGCAGTATCAGCACGCTAGGTGTCTAGAAGGACTGAGATCTGAGGTGTTTGGACAGTTCAAGGTGGGATTAATTACTGAATCATTTGGTTCTAGGGAACAAAGATGATAAATACAACTTTATAGGTGGTCAGACATATTGTTCAGGCCTTTTGCCGATATTAAAAATGTCACATTGTTACTTTCTGTATGTGGACATCATATTGATGTCACCTAAGTTAACGGTGCATGTATCAGAATCCTTGTCTTCATCCACCGAGGATTCTCTGAATTCTTCAATGTTCATTTAATTCTTTTTTATTATATGTGGTATCTAGACTGAATTGTTTGAAAATAAGAAAAATCTTATTTTCTTCTGAACAGAAGCAATTAGTTGCTCAGAAAATTCATATAGAAGAAAATGAGGACAGAGACACAGGGTTGGAACAGAGACATAATAAGGAGGATCCAGACTGCATCAAAGCCAAGGTGCCTTTAGGGGACCTGGACCTGTATGATGGCACATACATAACTTTGGAGAGCAAAGACATCAGGTAAAAAATTCTCTTTCCAAAAATAAAATTACATTTTCCTGAGCAGATCTTTCTCAAATTGATAAGAAATTATTCCTCTAATGATAGTGTTAATCGCAGATGAGTTTACTGGAATCCAAAAGTTTAAAATAGGTACTGAGTGTGGAGAAGACTTCATTGGTTTAACATTTCTAGAAGGAATGTAGTAGAATCATAACAGCCTTTTTAAAGTCTTGATCTTAATGTTCTGTGATCTGTTACTATTTTCCTCTTGATTTATTTCCTCTAATTTGAACTTCTAAAATATTTGACACTAACTACTATGTGCAAAGGTATAAGTGTCAATAGTAATTGTAAATTTGACATTTTTTACCTCTCACTCATTTTGTGCTTTCTGCACCTTGATTTTAGTCCTGAAGATTATATAGACACAGAATCTCCTGTCCCTCCAGATCCAGAGCAACCTGATTGTACTAAAATTTTAGAACTTCCATATAGTATACATGCTTTTCAGCACTTGCGTGTAAGTAGAGATATTTGGGTTTTGGGGAATTGTTGGTAGCTTTTGTTTTTGCATTTTTTCTTTGATTTAACCTCTTTGTTATAAATATTCATTTCCCCCCCTCTCCTTCCTAACAGCTTTATAACTTTACAAGCATCTATTAAAATTCTTTCAAGGTAGATACTATAAGACATCAAATTATTTATGCCTTTTATTGTCTCACAGTCTCCTTTTTTGTGTGTTTTTCATTTTGTCCTTTTCAGGGTGTACAAGAAAGAGTTAATCTTTCTGCACCTTTATTACCTAAAGAAGATCCAATCTTCACGTATTTATCTAAGCGATTAGGAAGGAGTATAGATGACATAGGTCACCTCATTCATGAAGGCCTACAGAAGGTACGTCATCTGTGACTTCACAGGATCCTATGTGAGCAGAAGATGTTTTTTTCTCTCAGAAAACAACCTAACAGCTTGTTTTTGTCTAGAGAGTGATTTGTAAATCATTATTACATTAATGTAAACTACATAGCACAAAGTAGGGTAGAAACATCGATAGATCGGTTCCCTTTACCAGGAAGAGATGTCAGAGATTTTTACTTGAAATAATTCATGAAAAAAAAATTACAAAGTAATGTAAACAAGGTTTGTAGTTTAGATGTTATATTTGAGTATGAAAGGAAACTCAGTGTTAATGTTTTTGTTTTTTATCTGCACAATATACAGGTCGTTATCGGTGTTTCTGAACAAGGAAAAAATCACTACCAACAATAAAATCTTGAAGGGAACATCTACTTTTAAAAAATGAAATAGGAAATTATATAACAAGACCCAAGAAATTTAAGAAGTATAAAATGTAGCAGAGTTTCTAAACAGTATTATAATGGTATTAAGTTAAATGTATAATTGGAATATTTATATATATCATTCACATAGACGGCAATAAATTTATGTTCAAAAATGTATGATTGTTTTTGTAGCTAATTTATCAGTTTCATCTTGTTTTTCTGACGGTCACGTAAAACATTACATCCCCAGAACTTAATGACTAATAAGGGAAACTGACCTATTATTTAAAATATCCTTCAAAGAATGATTAGTTGAAAATAGATCATAGTGGTAAGTGCTCCTTAGAAATTAAAATTGAGGCTAGTTGGGTGACTACTTTAGACAGCACAGTCGGGGTTTTCCTATTGGGAAACAAGAAATTTAAGCACATATCTGAATGACAGAAAGAGATTGAAAGTCCTTGGACTAGGAAGAACATTAGGCTCTGCTGCTCAGTGAGCTCAGTGTGTTTTAGTCAGGGCAGGGTTGGGGGAAGAGGAGGAATCCAGTCTAAGTCCTCACTCTTTGACTTGAAGGAGTAGAATTGGAATTGGAAAGGAGTAGATAAAATTCTGTTTTGGCCATGTTAAATGTGATAAAGAATAAAGATAAAGAAAATAGTTAGTTGTGGAGTATTTATAGCATTGGTGCTGGATAGGGTCATCTGGCAGAAAGTGAGTTTGAGACTACTCTGATTCCTGGGTCCTCCCACATTTAGTTCAGTGAGGGGCAAGCACCAGCAAAAGAGACCACAATGGGTGTTCAAAAGGATGTGGTATCCTAAGAACTAAGAGAAAAAGGAAAGTGTACATAAGGAGAGCATAATTAGCTTGGCATTTGAGCACTTACAGATTTGGAGGGAAGAGCTTACGAGAATTCTTAGAGAAAGATTTCTCTCTGAGTAATGTATTCTGATAGGTAGAGTGGTCTGCTTGTTGTGATGCTTTCAGTAGTTCATGTAGAGTTTTTCATTGATCTTTTTCCCAATTAACAATATAAAGTCTGAAAATAAGAGATAAAATCAAAGCATGTATTGATATGAAAGCAAACTTTGTCAAAAGGCTATTAAAAAGAAGACTGAAATATGTCTCGTGTCTACATTGTGTAAGAATATCATACCCCTTCAACTACATATTGTGCTAATACCATTAATTGCATCAGTCAAAAGTCCTACTTTCCTTGAGGATTAATACACAATTATACTTAGTGTTTACTCAAAAATAACATCTTAAAATGAGAGTTTTTTTTTATTTTTATGCAGGTTTATATTTTTTTTTATTATTACAAAGTCTAGAAAGTTATTTTTTAAATCTAGAAAAGGAAAAGGAAAATTTTTAATCTAAAAATTCAGTTAGTTTTTATTATGTTTTTTTTTGTATTTTTCCTTTTATACAGTTTCAAAGTTAAAATTTGATTATTTTCATAGATTAATTTTAAATACTGGAATTGTGTGGATCAAAGGGAACTCACATTTTTAAGATTTTTTTTTTTTACATATAAGTTGGAAATTGTCCCCAGAATTGCTGTCCTTACTTAACATTTTCACAGTTGATATCTCAAGTTAATATACACTATATCCATTGGTGAGTATTGGCACTCTTTTACATCTTTGCCAATTTGTACAAGAAAATTTTATCTTATTAATTTCTGTCCTTTAAGTTTCATATCATTTCTATGCTAGTTACCAGTGTTTCATGTTTTTTAAATTTTCTGTGTTTTTGGCCCCCTGTGCTCTAGGACTTTTGTCTTTCTATTTAGTTTGTTATGAGTTTTTCATAAAACTTTGGCTCTCAAATATATATGTATATATTTATGTTTCCTAGTTTACCTTAAACTTTACTACTTGTTTTTACATACTGATTTTGAATTCACATTTCCTTGGATTTAAACTTATTACACTGAGTTTTGGGCATGGTCCAGTTTAATGTTTTGATCTCTATTTTACTGAAATTCAGTAGCTGTTAGCAGATGGAAAAATCTAAGCCACACAAGGAACAAGTTTATGTGAACTTCTGTTTAACTTGACTAGATAATACGTTATTATATACACCAAAGATTTTGTTTTTTAGCATTTTGAGGATTGGAATTAGATTATGGAAACATATGAGGAAATAATGAATAAAAATTCATGTCACAAACTAAATAGGAAGCTTTGCAAGATATTAATTTCAAGAATTTTACATTAGAACAACTGACAGTTTTGTGTATGTCAGGTCCGTACTTGGACAGTCAGAGGGCCTGACAAGTCATGAGCATTGGTGGGGTTTTCCGCTTTATTTCCCCCTTAGAGTAATGGCATGGAATTGGAGTTTTCTTATACACCTCGTGCAGATGAGCAGGAGGCTCTTGCCAGGTGTAGCTCATTTGCCCTCTGCCTAACCACTGCTGCAGTTAGTCTTGTGTCTTCTGGAATTTCAGAAGAGACATTAGAAAAGTAGCTCATTTTGAACATTCTAAGTTAAGCCACTTGAGCTGTACTTGATTGATGTCATTTTGTTAATTTCTAGAACTCCTCCTCATGGGTACTGTATAATATGGCTTCGTTTTACTGGAGAATAAAGAATGAGCCCTATCAGGTCGTGGAATGTGCCATGCGAGCCCTTCACTTCTCTTCCAGGTAAGCTTCCTCCTCTCCTGGACCTCCTGGCTGCCCCCTGGTGCAGAAACAGTGCCCAGGCCAACCGTAAGAAGCATAGCATCGTACTTAGACTCCCTCCATCCTTCCTCACAGGAATTAGTGCCATCATAAAAACTGACAAAGTCAGAAGGATAATTGAATAATATACTTGTGATTTTCATTAAGGAAAAGTACATAACATGGGCATCCCCCGGTTGCTTGAAACTTGAATGCAAAGCCCTCATCTAGAAAACTTATGATAAATTAAAATTTTCTTAAAGTAAATAAAAGCCCTAAATAGATCATAAAATGTTGGCCAGACCTTATTTTTGTTACAAAATGTGTGGCTGTCTTATTAAGTACCATGAAGTATAATAAATGAAACATTACAGGTCCTCCCTGGTGGCACAGCAGGTTAAAGCGCAGCACCATGAAGCTATTGCAGCCACTGCAGCATGAGTTTGATCCCCTGCCAGGGAGGTGACCCATATGACGTGGTGTGGCAGGCTTCTCCTGACCTACCCCTCAGCAGTGTACTTCATCAGTCTGCCTGTTCTGCTCCCCACTCTGACTATGGTGAATCTTCTCACCGCCCCTGCACCTATGGCCTATACAGTTTTCTCAAATTAGGTTCTCAAATATAAGTATACTCAGAGTTGTAGTCCTAAGCTCAGTAACTTTTTATTAATAACCTGGAAGTCATTTATGTTATACCTATCACACCATGAATTTATAGGAATGAGTTCCACCAACTCAGCTTCTTTCACGTTGGTTTTCACCAAGTGTGCTTCTCTGAGTGGAGCTTCAGTCGAGCCCAGGTATCTTTCTCTTTGGGTTCCTTTTTTCTGATCATTTCCTTTCCATATTTCAGGAAGCTATCTCAGCTCTTAGAGTACTTAACATGCCCAATATGAACATTAATTCTCCTGGCAAGAATCTTCCCCTTTGAATGTTTACAACAATGTTAGGTGCATAGATTTTTCCAGTGTTGCCATGGTAACATGTGGGGCATTCCATTTTGATCACTGCCCATCACCTGGATGTCTGCACTATCATTGTTCTCATAGATTCTCAGGATGAGGACAAAGGTGCAATTCCATGTTTTTTAAAATGTCTAGAGAGCATAGCACAGGTTCCTGTCCTCTGGGTTGGTCATTTTGGTTTTATTGGAAGAATGTGGTTTCAGCTGAAAGGCCCAGACTCATTAAGTTTGAATTTAAATTTCCCTGGTCGGGGAGTTACGCATAATCACGTAGTACACGTTTCTTTCTTAATATTTGATTGTGCCTCTCCTGCTCTTTTAGGCACAATAAGGATATTGCCCTGGTCAACTTGGCAAATGTTCTGCACAGAGCGCATTTCTCTGCCGATGCTGCTGTTGTGGTCCATGCTGCTCTGGATGACAGTGACTTCTTCACCAGCTATTACACTCTGGGAAATATATATGCAGTAAATGCAACTTTTTGTTTTCATGAACCAAACCAGTTGCTATTTTCTTTTTTTCCCCCTCAATAAAAACAAAACAAAACAAAACTATTTCTCTTCCTCTTTTGGTCTGAAAGGAATTAGGGGGGAAGATAACCTCAACATGATAATATAATTGACCTGATCTCTTGACGTAAACAGAAAATAAGTTAATAGGAGTATTAAATTTCTGCAGTGTATACCTCTTCAGTTAGCAGCATCTTCCAGCTAAACCATTCTCTATAGCATGCATGCCTTCATTATTTTGTCCATAGTCAAAATAGTGTTCACTGCAAAGTGAGCTGCAGATGTCATGCCATAAACCATTGGGGGCGGGCAGATGCAGCCAGTGTGGCTAACGTTTTCCCCCTATGTGTATATGTGTGTGTTTGTTTTTGTCTCTTCAGATGCTTGGGGAGTATAACCACTCAGTGCTCTGTTATGACCATGCTTTGCAGGCCAAACCTGGGTTTGAGCAAGCTATAAAGAGGAAGCATGCTGTGCTCTGTCAGCAAAAACTCGAGCAGAAATTGGAAGCTCAACATAGGTAATAGAAAAAATGTTGCAGAAGCACTAGCACCGTCAAATCTTAGATTTAAACTTTTGTAGGGTGATAATCAGGTCTAATGTCTTCCTTTAAATTAAGAAAAGTACCCCTTCACTATAATTTGTCCTCTCCCTTTTCTCCAGATCCAGAAGGTTTAGCACAATTTATTGATTGTATAGGGGAATCTCTTTCAAACTAGAGAATGTTTGCAGTAAATGCTGTCATTTCACTCTTTAAATTTTTGGCCATTGATTACTTTCATGAATTCAGCTGGAGGAGGGAAGGGTTGCTGTCAGAGTCATTCTATTGATTGCATTTCTGTTTACATACGAGTCAGTAGAATTTCTGGCACAAGATGTTCGGTCTTTATGCCTTTTGACTCCTGCTCTTGGGCTATTATGTCAGTTAAGTGACATTGAGAGATATTATTTGGCTCACATTTATGCAGTAATGGAATTGTGTTGTACTTGGTTCTTGAAGTGTACATCATAAGAAAATATATCGGTATTTGATTCTGTAAATAAGGCCAGTTAAAAACCTTCACACAACTCAGAAGTGAATTGCTCGTAGAATTCACCTTCATATTTCAAGTGTGCTTTGATAATTTGAGTTTTAAGTGGAGATTTGGAGCATATTCACCATTTATTTTGGCTTGTTTCCCAATCTATAACATAAAGTAAAAAGAATGACAGTTTCTTTGTTAAGCCTAGTTATACCTGATCAAAATTTGCCTGGCTAAAATTCTTTCAGTATTCACCTCTTCAGAGTCACATTGATTCTCTCTGTTGCATTCTGTATAGCTCCCAAATCTCCATATGTTATAGTATATAGACAATAATGATTTTCATAAGTAACTGTAACCAAGCAGGTGATTTATTGAGATCATGTAGTGGAGAAAATTCCTTTCTATGCAGTTTCTATGTGTTTTTTCCCAGAATCTGTAAACCAGGAAGCTAACCTGAGAAAGCACTGTGTTCCTTATTCTTAACCCTGTCTTTAGATAGTATTAAAGGGAAAGGTGAAAAGGAGCCTTCTAGAAAGGCTTTGAATGTCAGTAGAACTAACGCAAACTTTGTGGAGAGAAACAGAGTTGTCTAATTTGTAGTTTTATAGTATATTGTTGTTTCTATTTTATGGCACTAAAAAACCCAGCATATCATTTAAGTCAAGATATATATAGTTAAGGGGGAATTTTGCCCCAGGTTTTAATAAAACAATAGTGTTTATTTGATCCTATTATTCTTGAACTTGTGGTATAGTGGCTGAATGTTAAAAGGGAAAGCCTAGCAATTTTATTACTGAGGAAGAAAATTTAAGCATATAAGTGGTTTTAAAGATTCCTAATTTTAAAGCTCTGTAACTTTTTCCTGGTACTAAAAAAAAAATGTTAAGATCCCTCCAGCGAACACTGAATGAATTGAAAGAATATCAAAAGCAACATGACCACTATCTGAGACAGCAGGAGATCCTAGAAAAACATAAGCTGATTCAAGAGGAACAAATCTTAAGAAATATCATCCATGAGACACAAATGGCAAAAGAGGCACAATTAGGTATGTATTCACCCCAAGTAACTGAAGATAGTCAGACACGGCTGGCGTGCTTGCTGTCATGACTTTTTTGTAACCATAAGTGGTATAAACTTGTGCTATGACTTCCCTCAATCATAAAATCTAGAGTCTTCGCCGTGGGTATACCAGCAAGCCTGGGGAGCTGGCTTGGTCCCTCTTGCTTTTTTAAATTCATATTTTAAAGTAAAAATCAAATCTTAAAAAATAAACTCATCTGAGGAGTCTCACCAGTGTGTTTACCCTTTATAGCCTGTGTTGTTGCCTCTCCAACCTTAATTGTACACCAGGTTCTTGGAGATCTTGTTAAAATGTAGGTTCTGATACAGTGGGTCTGGGATGGCACCTGAGATTCTGTCTTTCTAACAACCTCCGATTTGAAGTCTGAGTTAAAAACACACAGTGAGGAATGCAGCGCTGCACAACAGCACAGGCCAGACACCCTGGAAACAAAACACCCAGACACTCCAGCTAACACTGGCAATACAGCTAAAATCTTCCACCCCTGGTTTTTTGTTTTAAAATTTATTTATGCATACAGAACTGGGGTACAGGCCAGAGGTGCAGGGGGGCAAGAGAATTCACCAGAGATAGATTGAGGAGCAGAACAGGCAGAATGACTGAGGGGAGCAGCGCGCAGGTCAGGAGAGGTCTTCTGTGTTATGTGGGTCAGCTTCATGGCTGGGAATTGAACTCGTGCTTCAGCAACTGTGGATAGCTTCATAGTGCTGCACTTTAAAGCTGTTGCATCACCAGGGAGGGCCTCAAGTAGGAATTCTTAACCAGGTTCATGGGTTAATTTTAGAGCATTTTGAAATCCCAAAAATTATACAGAGTATTGCATATGTGTATGGTTTGTTTTTGTTTTCCTAGGAAGAGGGTATATATCTTTAATAAAATCTCTTAGAGTCTGTAACCCAAAACTAGAACCACTGGCTTAAGTTATTCATTGGAGATCAGAGAGTTGGCTACATACACAGTTTCTTTTCTGATTAAACCTGAAGTTGTCAAACCTTTGACCACTTGACATCAGAGAATAAATTCATAGAATCCTTTAAGTTACACCCTCATCCTTTAATACATACATGAGTCTGGAAAACTTTGAATCTTAACTATGACCATGATCTGTCTTAAAATGCACCCAACAAGTTTGCTTTGCTATTTTGAGTGTAAAGAGTGTGTTCAGTCCTTGGAGTTATTGACTGCTCAGTTTGTGCTGAAATGCAGCCAGATTTCTTATTTATATATTTGAGACAAGTACATATATAAAGCACATTCCTTCCATAGAGATAGTTAATGTCTCTTAAAGTTATACAGTCAGTAGATACTGCAATCAGAATGTTATTAAAAAAAAAAAAACATACATCAGGCCCTCCCTGGTGGCGCAGCGGGTTAAAGCACAGCACTAAGAAGTCAAAGCCACTTCCGCATGAGTTCGATCCCCGCCTGCCCCGGAGGTTGACCACATGGCGTGGCAGACCTCTCCTGACCCGCCCGCTGCTCCCCTCAGCAGTGTACTTCGTCGATCTGCCTGTTCTGCTCCCCACTCTGTCTCTGGTGAATCCTCTCACCCTCCGCATCTCTGGCCTGTACCCCAGTTCTGTATGAATAAATAAATCTTTAAAAAATAATAAAAAATAAATAAAAAATAAAAAATATATATATACATTATTGACTACCTAGTATCCCCTTTGCTTAATAGGTTGAGAAACTGAAGCTTCTTTAAAATGATTTGATTTCTTCAATCATTAATAAGGAGTCACTTGTTTTAAGTACCCCTGTGTAAATAGTCAGTCAGGCTGTGAAGTTGAAACTCAGAAAATCTTGTTGGCATTGGTGTTCTTTCTCATCAATTGTAATTTCCATTCTTATTCCAGGGAATCATCAGATATGCCGTCTGGTCAACCAGCAGCATAGTTTACATTGCCAGTGGGACCAACCCGTGCGCTACCATCGTGGTGATATCTTTGAAAATGTGGACTATGTTCAGGTCTTTTTCTGGGTCTCTTCCAGTTCTTACAAACTTTATTCTTTGTATACCGTTGAATCCTAAAATGTGTGACTGTCATATAAGGTTTTAAAGACCTGCTATGAATCAGATTTAATAGAGTACACTCAGTTACTCCATGAATGACATTTCTTTTTCCCAGGGTACTCTATTTCTGTGTATTCAAATGTATTTGATTCTGTTCTTTACCATGGAGCTAGAATTGACTGTTGCCACTATTTAGCTCAAAGCCTACATCTATTCCCTTGAAATTTAAAATTGAGGAAATAGCAGTGCCCTTTCCTGAAGTCATCAGTCCAGATATGTTGCCTCAACCAAAACACCATTAAATGATCACTGTCAGCAGAAAACATGTATTCAGCACCCAGATGAGGTGCATGTTTTCTCTTGTTTCTGAATCTGTATGTCTGTGCACATGTGCTTGTATGTGTACATATAAACACACATACTTTTTTTGGTGACATGCACACATGATCCTGAGCTGTCTGGTTTGGAAGAAATAATATATAAATCTAATAATACCAAATAGCGCATAATTGTTACTGATACAGTCAGCAAGCGCAATGAGCATTCCAACTATCAGCTAGAGGACATTGGAAGTAAGGAAACCTTTGTCCTCCCCTGCAGGAAGCCCATTATGCCCTTAATCATAAACACAGAAATTTCCAAAAATTAAGCAGTTAAAATAATTGAGAGATCAGGATAGCGTCTATAAGAGGGGGGAAAAACATAAAAATTAGAACTCTTTATTGTAAAAAAAAACTCAGACTGCATTAGAAAGAGCAAGAAGCCAAACTTCAGAGACCAGTTAGGGGGAGTAATAGAGACCAAAGCTTCCCGTGATTCTTATGAACCATCTCCTAGCGACATCCGTGGTTAGTTTACAAGAAGTGTAAAGGAAGAACAGACTGACACCCACCGGGATTGTAGTTCCTTGACTTAGATCTAAGCATTTTAAGGGGGAAAAGGGAAAATGTAGAAATGAAAAAGATAAAATTCAGTGTAACATTTGGACATTGTGATGATCCCAAGACAAACCACTTGGAAGACTGCCTTGCACCAGGGTAGCTCCCAGTATTACATCTCCGTAAACCATTATCTCCACTGGATAGTGAATCCATTCCTACTCATAAATGCATAAAACTACAAGTTCGCCACATTCTTTCTTTTTTTTTTAATTTATATTTTCTTCATTTAATTTATAATGAGAGAAATTAAAATAGTAACTGATATGGAACGAGCAAATTTTTCTCAAGAGATTCACACTTTTTAAACTTTGGTGTTTCTCTCTGTAATGGTAATTTTTTTTTAATAACAGTTTATTTTTACATCATTTTGTACATTTTTTTTTTCCATCTCAATTGTAATCCCTGCGGGTTTCCCATCACCAAGTCACCAGTGCGCCACATTCTTTCTTTTTTCTCATGTCTCTCCTGCTCTTTCCTATCCTGTTCCATCTCCTCATCTAACCAAGTTAAACAAGATAAAATACATAAAACAGTTAGGTAAAATAAATAAACAAGAACTCTGGTATCTTGTAAGAATACCAGGCATTGCTTTACCTTGGCTTGAAGGAACTCGGTATGTGTTGGTGATCTCATAGTTTCGCCTTTCACTTCTGAAGCTTTTATTTAGAATTGATTTGACAGTAGTCTGTATAACGCCTAAATGTCATCTATATTCATCCTTAAGTTCCCTTGCTCCCACTCATAGCACACTAATTTTATGATAATTATTTTTGCCAAAGTAGGGAAGGAGGAGCAGTAAGCCAAACCTCTAAATCAGCTAATCCTTACGTTGAGAAGAGGCTAAATCATAGGAGTAAAATACAGGACAAGAAAACAATCCATGCCATGTCTCCTATGCCAATGGCAAAGCTGAGCAAAGTTTGCTAGCTGTGTTATCTGTGTGAAAATGCAGTGGGGGCATAGGAAGATTGAATTGCCTCGTTACTAACCTACTTTCTGACTTCCTGCCAATTTTGAGTATTCATTCGCATTATTGGGGTTGAGTCAAATCTTACTCACAGCTCCTTTTCCACTTCCAATTTGATTGAACTTTTCATTTTCTAGTTTGGTGAAGATTCATCAACCTCCAGTATGATGTCTGTCAACTTTGACGTCCAGGCAAATCAGAGTGATATCAGTGACTTGGTCAAATCTCCTGTAGCCCATTCTGTCCTCTGGATCTGGGGCAGGGATTCTGACGCATACAGGGTAAGTTAGTAGAGGGTAAAGAAGGAGTTTTCTCAGACGAGAGCTCTTACGTAGTGGCCTTCCACATCACTGATTTATGTGACTCCTAAGTCTGTGCTACTTAGTTCAGCAAACATTTATTAAACTTCTGTTAAATGGAAGGCATTCTTCCAGGTGGGAGATAAGCAACAAAGTGTCTGCCTTGAGTTCTTCCTTCCAATCAGGTGGAGGCAGTATGAACCCTAACAAGTTTCTACACTCGACTTCAGGGTGTGCTTGTGCATATTTCATGTGTCTAATCATCATTCTTTCATTGAACTCCCAACTGTACCAGACTGCAACTGGGAAATTTAGTATAAAAGCTCCTAGTAAACAAGCAAATAAATATGCAGTTTCTGGGCTCACTAAGAAATTAGGGTATGTTAGTAGGTATGAGGACAGAGATCATGTTTTTATTCACTATTAAACTTTTAGAATTTAAACGAGTTTTTATCTTGCAGAATTAATGCAGTCACTTTGATTAAATGTAACATTGGATTGTTGAGAAAGTCGTGACATTTTTTCTGTGTTTTTCAAGAAAAAAAGTACTTCATGACTTCTCCAGCAACCCAATAAATTTCCCCAGAGTTTGGTAGCTTTGAGATATAAGTTTAGTAAGCCTCTGATATTGTAAAAATGGGTATTTTACAGATCTAGAAATAGTTGTTTAATTTTGGCATTGCCGAAGATGTCTTAATTTAGGGAATAGTACTTTCTGTACCATGTTTTAGAAATATGTATGCTTCCAGGTACAGATCACAGACTACCTAGATTGGCATAAACCAAAGAAAATTTGCCACCTTTCACAGGGAATCCAGCCAAACATCAGGTTTGCTTGCTTCCATAACCCATTTCTTTCCCTTTTCCGCAATCTGCCATGTACCGTATCGGTTTCATGTAAAAGCACATCTCCCTCATGGTCAGAACTCACCAACCAGCAGCAGCTAGAGCAAGGTGGCTTTGATTTCTGTGTAGCACAGAAACTGAGACTGACTTTGCTTTCCCAGGGCCCTAAACTAGCCTCTCCTCGTGTCTTGCACAAGGGGCTTGGGCCTGTCCTACTGTGCACCAGTCTGTAATGAAGCAAGTACAATTACTGACTTAGACTAATACTTTTGCAGAGAGAATATTAAGAGAATATTAAAGAACCTACAGTGTCTACATTTATCAGAAAATACTAAATTGTTCAATTAGTATACTTACATTCTTTTAAAAGTTCATTTAGCATGTTGAAATATTTAATCCAAAGAAATTTTCTTTCTCTGTTAGGACAAACAGCATGTTCTGTGGCCGAAAAGAACAGACTGTGCAGAAAGCTACCCTAGAGTCCCTGTTGGTGGGGAACTGCCAACATATTTTCTGCCTCCAGAAAACAAAGGACTCAGGCAAGTGCTGATGGGTTTGGAAAAGCACTTGATTCTGCTTGATTGTCAACTGGCAGTCTTTGGGAACAACCAGGCTGGGACTGAAAAGGTTAAGTCTTAATCTTGAAGACTAACTTTGAAAATGTGACTCTTGTTCTTTTCTTTTATGCCAGGATCCATGAACTCAACAGTGATGATTATTCTTCAGAAGAAGAGGGCCAGACCCCTGACTGTTCCATAACTGACTTCAGGAAAAGCCAGACTCTGTCCTACTTAGTCAAAGAATTAGAGCTCCGCATGGATCTGAAAGCCAAAATGCCAGATGACCATGCACGAAAAGTGAGATTCACTCACAAGCTTCTTAGATAGAACAAAGATTAGATAGAAGACAGTTGCTGAGCTGTAAGTTTATAAAATGCAGGATAGAATGAAAGAATTGTGATGCCACTGAGCAGTCTGCTGTGCTGCTGAAGGCGTGCCAGGAAGAGGTTCCTTAGTGATCTTTACATAGACCCCTGGGCTTGCATCTGCCGTCGCAGAGGATACCTCGGCTTTGTGTCCTCCAGGCTTCCAGAAGTTTGGATAAGTTGAATCCTTAAAGGTTTTCTTTCACTGGCCTCGGCACCCGTGCATTGGCCTTTTATAAGATCCTTAGGCCTCTGTGTGAATTTGATAGCCATTTTACAAATATTCTGAGTAAATTGTTAGACCTGTTTTCTTTCATTCCTACAGAGGTTGTTCGTTTTATTATATACTAAGTATAAATTCTTTCATAGATACCATTCCACAGAGACAGATGAGAAAAAAATCACCATTTTACAGAGAAAACATGCCATCACAATATCCTTCTTTACAATATTTCAAAACTAAGCTGTTATACTGAACATTCAAACTTAACTGCTGCAGAAAACATTATGTTCCAGACACTGTTTGGTGTGCTAGGAATACAAAGATATGTAGACCAGGATTCCTATATCAGAGTCCCTCTCAGTTACTTAAATGCTACAAGAACATAAACGAGATTGAGAGCTGGTGGCTTTCTATCTAGGAAAAAGCATATTTTTAATGCCATCAGGTATTACATGCTATTGTCTTTTGAGTGATTTCTCTTGGGTTCTGGATGCTCAGAGTAAATTTAATGAGGGTTTAATAGATCACTGGATATGTGTATGGGGAAATATATAGCTTAACTTTTTAATTAAAAGTATCTAGACAGGGGCCCTCCCTGGTGGCACAGTGGGTTAAAGCACTGCACTAAGAAGCCTAAGCCACAACCTCATGAGTTCGATCCCCGCCTGCCCAGGAGGTGATCCACATGGCATGGCAGACCTCTCCTGACCCGCCCGCTGCTCCCCTCAGCAGTGTACTTCCTCCATCTGCCTGTTCTGCTCCCCACTCTGTCCCTGGTGAATCCTCTCACCCTCAGTATCTCTGGCCTGTACCCCAGTTCTGTATGAATAAATAAATAAATCTTTAAAAAAAAATTATCTAGACATACATGTAAGCCGCTTAACACATATTGGCATATTGATGACCTCATGTTATATACATGATTATAAGTATCTGTTCATATTAGCTGTTCCTGAGGAGTTTAGAGACTGCCTTGTAGAATTTTTTTTTCAAGTGTTTTCCTTGTTATTTTTAATTGAGTTAGTCTTCATTTTGATGTTTTCAGATTTTGCTTTCCCGTATTAATAACTATACTATTCCAGAAGAAGAAATTGGGTCTTTCTTATTTCATGCTATTAACAAGGTGAGTCATACTTTCAGATATTTGAATTTTGAAAGCCTAGTAAATTACAATAAAAGTCTACAAATACGTATTAAAAATCCTGTTTAGAACAAGTATGCATTCTTGTACTAACTGCAGTACTTGAATTTTTTTCAGCCAAATGCTCCTGTCTGGCTGATACTCAACGAAGCTGGGCTCTACTGGAGAGCAGTGGGAAACAGCACCTTCGCTATTGCTTGTCTTCAGAGGGCTCTGAATCTGGCTCCACTTCAGTACCAGGACGTTCCTCTTGTCAACTTGGCCAACCTTTTGATTCACTATGGCCTTCATCTTGATGCCACTAAGCTGCTACTTCAAGCTCTGGCCATAAACAGCTCTGAGGTGTGGCTTTATGTTTCTTTGTAGGTCCATGTAGGACTCCAGGCGGCTTGGATTCTGGGTGCCATGTGTGTATGTGTTTCTCTAGGGAGGGTGTAGAAAATCTCATGCTTTGTTTTTCAGAGCAGAATTTGCATATTTTAAGAGAGGACATGAAAAAGATTTTTGTTTTAATTTTGATGTGTTACTTTAAATGAGTAAAATTTACAATTTTATCACTAATTTTTTTAGAAAATTAAAGAATGTCATAGCTGCTAAAAATAGACTTTACATTTTGTATGTTAATCTGCAGCCTCTGTTCTTATCTGTCCTACTCAGGAGCATGTAGGCCATCTGAGTGCTTTCTTGGGAAAAGTGTCTGTTTAGGCCTTTTGCCCATTTGTTTGATTGGGTCATTTATCTGTTGTGAAGTTGTTTGATTTCCTTCGTATATATTGGAAATTAACACCTTGTTGGATATGTGATGTACCAGGATTTTCTCCAACCCCTTATTGTTTTTATGGTGTTTCTTTCAAGGTACAGGAGCTTTAATTTGATGTAGCTCCACTTGTTTATTTTTGCTTTTGTTTTCCTTGCTATTGGAGTTGTATCCCCAAATCCATCTCTGCAGTTAATATCCAGGATTATACTGAAAATTTTAGTCTTTTAATATTGTTGCAATACAACAAGAATAAAAGGATAAAGCAATGGGATTGATATAGATAACCGCAAATACACCCCACTCCTTCTGTCCACATTTGGAAATATTTCCTTGGAAGTTTTCCTTCTGTGAAAATATTTCCGTGTTGCAACTCCGCTATACCAGTAAGCGTTAAATCTTTATATATAAAGAAATTATTACTGCATAACTTCATAGCCTTCAATTTAAGTGGTTGGGTATTTAGGTTTCTAAAAATGCTTGGCTGTTTCTCAGTGATGGTTTTATATAAGGACTTTTCCTATATTCCAGATAAATTATCTTTGAAAGATTGCTGGTAGTGGAGTTAAGCAGGAATGAGAATGAAACTTTTGATGACTCTGCTAGCAGAGTGCCAAACAATTTTTTATTTATATATAGACATAGTCAAAGTCTAAAAATATTTATTTAACCTGTATCTTCACCAGAATTGATCAGTTAAAATAACTGCTAACTTCTATAGATTGCTAACTAGAGTGGGGCACTTTACATGTAACAATTTACATCATCCTCACAATAATCCTATGAAATAGAACTTACCCATTTGATTGATAGACACTTAAAGAGGCTCGCGGAAAGTTATGGAGCATGGATACGGACTCATGGAATCTGGACTCAGTGCCCACACTATTGAGCTATGTTGTACCACCTCTAAATTGACATTTGTGAAATAAGTTTACTTTTAAAAATGGCACTACTCTTTATCCTTTAAGTCGGATTTTTTAAGTAAAGAAGTTGTATATACATTTTTTTCTGGTTTTCTTAGAACTTATTTTATACTCTCTAGACAACAGTCTTTAATGTCATGTTATGTTAAAAATATTTTTTCTCTTTTTATCTTACTTTTTAAAACTTACCTTTAAGTTTGATCCTTTTCCCTTTTGACTTCTGTTACTAGAATTAAGATGTTTTCGTATCAAGTCTGAAAATAATTACTTCTGTTCTTGTTTTCTGTGGCTTGTCTTTAAATAGTTGATTCTCAAATATACATCTTTTGTATATTTGTTACTTTTCCTATGTTGTCTTCTCATTGTTTCAGATTTTACATTTATGTCTGATCCACCTCACGTTAAATTTTCTTAGTGATGGGAAGTAGGCATCAAAGTTCATGTCCAAATATATATCCAGTCATTCCAGCAGTGTCTTGACAACACCATCCTTTCCCTATTAATTCACCTTTCGCGGTTGCTTTGAACTTCAGACTTCTTAATCCAAGAGTTCGTCTTGAATTTGTCTGCTTGGATATGTAAAATATACTTTAATATTAAAGGTCAAAACGTAACTACTTAACTTTGTTCTAGTTTGTTTTTCTCAGACTTCCCCATTTCAGGAAATGGTAAATCTAGTAGCTCAGGGCAAAGCTTCAGAACCTTCCTTTTCTCAGGTCAGACGTGATCTGTTGGCTAACAGTGTTGATTCTGTTTTCAAAATACACCAGCTTTCCACTATTTACCACCATCTTTACCGCTATCTGATTCAATCCATCATTCTCTTTTATTTGGGTTATTGCAATAACTCATTTCTCTACTTTTTGCCTTTGTCCCCTACAATCTGTTCACAGTACAGCAACCAGTAAGAACCTTGTAAAAAGTCAGCTGTTACCATTTGTCTGGTCAGATGACTTTTGGTGTGAGTCAGAGTGACAGGCACGAATTTGTAGTGGTGTAGAAAGTCCTGCATGATTGTAGTACTTTTCTGAGCTCATCTCCATGAAAACACCCTTTTACTCATTCCTGCTAGCCTCACTTCCTCCTTGCAAGTCCTTAAACGTATCAGTGTACATTATATATTCTATGTATTTTTCATCATTGTTAAAAAATATGAAAAATAGATCTGTTTTCCAGTTTAGAATGTATGTAAATAAAATGGACAGTTAGCCATAACTTCTCTGGGGTAATGAAAACAGCTAAAAGACATATACAGTAATGGTTTTGAAATTCTCAAAAAATAATAATTAACATTTTACTGATTTTTTTTTTTCCTTTTCAGCCCCTGACCTTTTTGAGCTTGGGAAATGCTTATCTTGCTCTGAAGAATATCAGTGGGGCGCTTGAAGCCTTTAGACAGGCTTTGAAATTAACAACCAAATGCCCAGAGTGTGAAAACAGCCTGAAGTTGATTCGCTGTATGCAGTTTTATCCTTTTCTGTACAACATCACCTCTTCTGTTTGCAGTGGTAAGCAGCTGTTGGATGCTGGCAAAATAATGAGCTCTGTGTCTGATCCACAGAACACAGAAAATGAATGTCTCAGTTTTCTCCAAGGATTTTTTTATAGTCAGAAAAATTCTTAATATATGGAAGAAATTACTTACTATATAGATGTCATTACTTATTAGACTTCCGCAACACTCTTTGAGAAAATATGTACAGTTGGACTGAAAAAGCGTGAGGTTTATTTTTTCTTGCCTTAAAATCTTTGATGTTTTATAATGACTGATATTAATAGTAAAATATATTTTTTCTGCCCATGAAATCAAACTAATGAAATTTGAAGCAGTTTTTCTGTACTTAGTTACTAAAATACAGCCCCTTACCTTTCAATGAAAGTGATCCAGACCTTATCTCCACCTTTAAAAACAGTCAGCTGACATTAACTGGTATCTCTATTTCTACTTTCTGCTGCAGCCAGGACTATATATACATGTGCATGTCAGCCTGAGTCAAACAGTATTTACATTCATATCTAAACTTTTGTAAATTCCTTAACTTGAACTGTCTCTTTTAAGAATTCCAAGATGTTTGGTTATTTACTTATTTGCTACAAGAAAATAAGTGAATTTGACTTGAATTATGAGAGGTGCAAGTTACATATGTGTGGATACTCAGTAAATCACACAGTGTTAATGTTCAGACACTATTGTAATGTTCAAGGAGAAAGCTAAAAGCCCAACCCTGCACCTCAGATACTGCAAAACAAAACTGACACTAACTTGGTTAAGTGGCTTGTATATAAGACATCAAGAATTGCCAGTTAATTTAGCATCCAAAACTGGTTTTCCTGATTCATTGTACTAACCCACCTTACAATTTAAATGGAATAACAAGAGTAAGTGGTGCTTACATTTTTAAATATCAGAGCCCAGCATTTTAGTGAAGAAACCAAAATCTCTCCACAACAGCTCTGTGGCTCAGTTACAGATTATTGTGTAGCACAGTGCACACTAGAGTTCTTGTACAGTGCCGAGGCCCAGCATGGTATTCTCCCAAGGCAGTGAAGGCTCAAAGCAGCCAGTGCCAGAGCCCACAGGTGCGTGTTTGCAGTCCAGCTGTGCTCCTGCTGTCCTTCCAGTCCCAGGAAGTGCCCATAAAATGAAAGGCAAATCTACCTTATATTTGTTGGGGGAGAGAATGGGACCTTTATTACACAGTAGGTGTTGGGTAAAAATTAACCATTAGAAATTCATAGTGGTAGCTCAAGGGGTTAAAGCACAGCACTGTGAAGCTATCACAGCCACTGCAGCACAAGTTCGATCCCCCCCCAGGGAGGTGACCCACATGGCACAGCAGACCTCTCCTGACTGACCTGCTGCTCCCCTCAGCAGTATATTTCAGTACATCTGCCTGTTCTGCTCCCCAGTCTACTTCTGGTGAATCCTCTCACTGCCTGTATACCTCTGGCCTGCACCCCAGTTCTGTATGCATAAATAAATAAATCTTTAAAAAAGAAATTCATAGTGAATACAAAATATTTGAACCGTGAAGGTGCTAAGTCCTATGGGTCTCAATCTTCTTACTTGACTCGAGAAAATATGTTGTGCTCTTCAACTTTTGTAGCTTCCTAAGGCCAGCCTTTTTGAACAACAGTTTAACAGTTTTCTTTTTAACAAACCACTTATACTAGTGGAATCTCTTATTTTCTTTGTCTGTCATCACCCTCTTCTCTCCTGATTTCTTTCTGTTATTGGAAAAAAGAGTTTTGTGTGTATATAGTGACCCTTTTCTTCAATGCCCTCCATAGTGTTATTTTACATGCTTGTGCTTAGTGTTTCAGTTTCTTGAGATTTATCCTTATTTTTTGTCACTAACTTCAAATAGTGCAGAAAATTAATAATTTAAAACAGATCCTTTTTAAAGTTATATCTGATAGCCCTCAATATCCAAAAAATGTGAATAGTTCTGATACAATGAAGAGAAATAATTTGATTTTTACCTCTCTCAGAGAAAGCTCATTGATGATATAACATTTGGCCTTTTTCCATTGTAATTAACTAGGTTAGAAAGGAATTCCAGTGTCTGCAAACCCCTCAGTAAGTACTGGTACCTCCTAATTGAAATGCATGCAGTAGCATTTTCTGGTTTACAAAGTCATTGGCAGTACTAAAGATCATTTCAATATTGAATTTTTCTTTCACAGTGTTTTTGCATTACTTATTTCCACAATAATCCTGTTTATTCACAGTTAACTTTGTTAAGTTTCAGCTTTGAAAAGCAGAAGCTTGAAGGAAACAGACTCCTCTATAAAAACCATGGACTCATATTTAAAAATTAAGTAATTGCATCTATTCCATTTATCTCTCAATTATAATAAACAGTTGATGAAAACAAAAAGACAAAAACTTGTGAATAATGATTAGCATTCTATACCATCAGATGATTCTGTCTGCATTTTGTTTTTTCATTTTCTCCATACTGAAATAGTTTCATAAGTTACCTTAATTGACATCTTATCTGTCTAAAGGTTTTGTTATGATAGTGCAGAGGTATCAAGAGATTGATAGGTCTGTGATTCTTTTTCCATATAATAATCACAAAATTTGTATTTCAGTTTGTATTTTCAGTTGTATTAGGCAAGAATTTAAGCTGCCCTTATCCACCCCTTTCCAAGACAAATTTTTTAATTCTCTTACAAAAGTCTATTTAGAAAGCACTTAGATAAGCTTCTTAAGATCAAAACTATTTTGGAAAAAAACTTTTTAAAATAATTTTTCTGACCACTGTTACTAATCATCTCCAAGTTATTTTCTTTAAAGATCCATATTAATTTATATAAACTACATTTATAGCACCTATAATATAATGTCTTGGGTGATGTGAACTTAATGTTAAAATTGTAGGTCGTATGTTAACATCAGCAAGTATTTTATTGCTTCTTATATACAATCGTTGAATTTTTCACACAGATTTTAAGTTTATGTTTTTTGGAATAGCTACACAGGAAATATATCCCTTACCTTTGAATACTGATTTGTTCAGTCCAAGAACACGTAATCACCTTGCTCACAAAGTTTCTTGTAAAGATTTTATAGCAAAAAAATAAAAGTGTCAGAATTCTTTGTGTAGATTTTCTCAAACTTTTATTAATCTAGAAATAAATTGATTGCCATTTGTTAGGTACCTAAGTACCTATGTTCTTAAAGTAGCTGTTTGTTATCATCACCTATCTCTCTCCTCTGAATAATACCTGCTAAATTATTTTCTTTTATTGCCACCATAATTTTAAGGGTGCTGGAAAGGAAAACTTAGTAGGTTGAATTTTTTAATTGTCCAGTCTTGAGTTGACTAGAGAAACTAGTGCATCATTTTGATCAATTATTTTATTTTGGCTGGTTTGAAACAACTATTTTTCCACATCTTGGCATTTTATAGTTTGACTTAAATAGAACTGAATGTGTTATTTTAACAAACTTGTTATCAGTAATAGCATACTTGACAATATTTTTACTGGAAAGAGCTTTATCTTAATCGCTTGGCTACCAGATATTCCTCTGACAAGCTCTATGTAATAGCAATAGGAATTACAAAAGTTCTTGTTTTGTGAATCTAAAAACAAAAGTTACTCACTTAAGTCAAGAGCAGTCCCTGGAAGATCTGAGACTGAATCTGAGTCCTCTGCCTTCCAGGGCCATATATAATTCTTTTACTTCTAAAAAATCATAAATTATTCTATTGCCATAACTGAGAGAATTCAAATTTGTAGTTTCTTAAGGCAATTTCTCAAAGTGATAAAAATCACTACACGTTGTATAACAGTCCACAGAAACAATGACTCCATCCTTGTATAAAGCATGGGTCTTATGTTGGTCGTAGTAAGTTCTAAAAGCACACCTCAGATGGTCTTTTTACTTTAACTTGTTCCCATGATCTCATCTGAATTGTGCATCACTAGATTGCACACAGCATATTGGTCCTGGTGACCACATTTGCATAATCTCAGCAGCTACCATTTTTCTCGAGAGTCTTGGCATTTCCCTTTCATGAACAAAATGGGTTGCTGACCTTTGGTTTTCACAACAGCTTGGGACAATGTTAGGCTATGGTGGTTTTTCTAGTGGTTACACATTAGCCTCTAAAATTTTTGAGTATGTTTAAATGCTTCTTGGTTTTTAATGTGAACTTTCTGTCATGATGAAATGGTTTTGTTTATACTTGAGCAGTGAACTTCTTGGCTTCTGCCTAAGATCTTGCCACAGTGATTTCTCCAGTGAGTATAGTTTTTTTTTTTTTTTTAAGATTTATTTATTTATGCATAGGTCAGAGATGGGAGTGGTAAGAGGATTCACCAGAGACAGAGTGGTGAGCAGAACAGGCAGATCACCTGAAATACACTGCTAAGGGGAAGGCGTGAGCAAGACAGGAAAGGTCTGCCTGATGGGGCATCTAACTCATTCTGCAATGGCTGCCATTAGCTTGATAATGCTGATACTTAACCCCTGCACCACCAGGGAGGCCATTCCAGTGATGTTTTAGAAATTTTGCAGAACACTGTTGAGCAACTGAAAATACTTTCAGTCACCTCATGAGTTGTTTTGCTGCCTTTTTTAAAAGATATCTTTCACTGGAGAAATATCCTTAATTTATGTGGTAACTATGATTAACATGCAGTGGCGTAGTCACATATTTATTCTAAGTTACCTATTTACAAAAACATTGGTTTCATAATTGCATAATTTTGAGTACACTTGAATAGAAAGAGTAAAAGATTGGTGTTTTCTATATTTTCCCTCCTGGGACCTGATATTTAGTTGAATGTATCAGGATGTGTCCTCTAAGGACACCTCTAAGGTAACTTTTCTAAAAGATAGAAAAAAGAAACTTAAGAATATAATGGAGTCCTGTTAGAGCAGCAGTAACATCTTTATAAAATTTCACTGCTCATGGAGACCATTTTTCTAACATCTGTTCCTTTGCCTTTGGCAACATAAAATTCAAATTTGAATTCTAGTTCCCTTTACAAATCAGTTTAATTTTTGTTTATGTCTTAGGAATTCATTAGATAATAGGCAGTATAGGAGTATTTCACTTTGTCATATGAGAAAAAGCATGCTAGAGGCAGAAAGTGTGGGGGAAAGACTGAAGCAAAAGTAGCAATCCAAAGGGAGAGTTGTTGAACAGAAAAGAGCTAAGTGATGATATAACTTAGCACAGTGTTATATATTATATGGCATGAATTCATATCATCGACCAAAAATGTCCTGTAGAAAGCATAGAGCTAACTGAACTTAATTCTTTTTGGGGTTGGGGGTGTTCATTATAATTTCTAAGTATTTCAGGATTTAGATATGCTAAGCAGTTTAATCTGAATTAATTGCTATTGTTGTCCAAAAAAAGGTAGAAGTAAACTCTTTACTGCCTCTAGCATACCCTTTCCCCCACCATTACACAAACATTAGAAACTAGACTAATACTCTTAGCACTTCTAAGAGATAGTTGAACATGTAGAGATTCTGGGTTGGCTGTAGCAAGAAGGGCTTAGTAAGTTATGTTGGGATAACTTAGCTTCTTTGCAACTTTTCAGGGAGACAGATGTAGTAATAGCCATTTACCATGTTCTGTGCAATGGTCTTGCTGTTTATACTTAACAACCTAATGACGTGGACACTATTATGACACTCAATTTGCAAATGAGGAAACTGCTACACAAAGTGGTTAAAAATAACTTGCTCTCATCACACACAGAGAAAGCAGTAAAAACAGTGTATGAGCTCACTTAGTTTGACTCTTGGTTTTTACCTTTACACATTGTGCTCTTGGGCGAAAAGAATGACAGGAGCATGTGATTAGTTTTCATGGCTAATTTATTTAATTGACTCGAGTTGCTCTGAACTTACTCGTGGCATTTTTTAAATTATTATAATTAATGCTAAAGAATCCTAAGATACCCAACCAAGAATCTCTTGTACCAGCTTATAAGATTCAGAGAGTAAAAATTCTTTCTAACTATTAAATTTAGGCTTACCCAATTCTAGTTAGAAAATAAAAATAAATAAATGTTCATTTATTTATTAATCAATCTATGAGTTCCTGAGCACTCCAGAAATCTTTTTACTACCCACAGCATAAATTATGCCTTTATCCTTAGGAGACTTATGATTTAGCAAGCATTATTAAATATTTAGTTGTTTTCCAGAACACCCTGATCAGGTAGGTTAATATTAATAATACAATTTATGTAGGCAGTACTCTCAGCACAGAAAAGGATATTGGTAGGTCTACAATCTCATAGCAATTCCATCATCAGAAATACCCCTCCCTGAAGTTTTATCCATAGTTGGTATTGCTCTAGTGTCTTACTCCTCAGAAAAACAAGCTACCAGATGCCAAATGAATTAGATGCTAAATGCCTTGCAAGCAAATACAGAGCTTTATGCACAGAAGTGTTTCCATTTTCACCTGGGACCTTGTTATCTAGAGCATTTCAGTTAAATCATGTAGTTACTTTTAAAAAAAAAAATCAAAATTTCAAGGTTATATGAAGGCATTGAATATTCTCATTTGTATCAGCAAAAAATAAGTCACATACATGAGAGATGATGTCTTTCCATTTCCCCTCTCCAATCTTTCCTTGTGTTTCTTTAATGAGAACATCATCTCCACCTCTGCTGAGAAGACAAGGAATATTTTTCCACACAGGCAACTTTTTTTAGTTCCCTTTTGAGCTGCAGCATCACTACATAGTCCAGAGAATAGCAACTTTCCTTCTAAGGTGCTTGAATTCTCCCTTAGACAGCTGAAGGAGTAATTAAAAATTAGGCAGTTCAGTTTTCTATTCTTAGCCTAGATGTTAATGTAAATCACATCAGAACTCTCAGCAAACCTGTTTTTAACTCTTAACCTAACAAAATATTAACAGCTCTAATCTTAATGTTGCAGTTTCTACTTGATCCTTTTCACTCTGCTTCCAAGAAGTAACGTAAATTTCTTATTCATCCTTTTATTCCCCCAGTTCTTCCTGATTCCCTCTTCTGCACTCTCTCTAAGAGATGTTGACCCCAGTTTCCTGATTTGGAGGACAAGACATTCTTAGAATGCACAGGCTTGCTTCCAGAGGATGTCTGGGTTTGAGGTCATGCAGAAGGACTAATTTTAGCATCAGGATCTTACGCACATTTTATCTTCTAAATTACCTATAAAGCATTTTCCAGTATTACAGGCATTTTAAAAGATGAAACCAACTAAATGTTTATAGTGGAAAAAAAAGTGGGAGAGAAAAATAAGAGCTAGAAAGGTAGGACCCTCCCTGGTGGTGCAACAGGTTAAAGCACAGCACTGTGAGGCGATCTGCAGCACAAGTTCGATCCCCAGCCAGAGAGCTGACCCATATGGCCTGGCAGACGTCTCCTGAACCGCCCGCTGCTCCCCTCAGCGGTGTATATCAGTTGATTTGCCTGCTTTGCTCCCCACTCTGTCTCTGATGAATCCTTTCACACACCCCCTCTCCCACATCTGTGGCCTGTATCCTAGTTCTGGTATGCATAAATAATCTTTTTTAAAAGAAATACAAAGGTTGGAGGAGGAAGTCAACTTGCAGGAAACAGAATTTCACCAGGGCTTATCCTTTGATTTTGTAATACTAAGTTTTACTCATCCTATGTCAAAGTGAAAATGCATTAGAGGCAATTTCACCAAAGCCAAAAGCAAAGTATTCATATGTTTTTTAAAATCATCAGCATTATCATCATAATTTCCCCTCTACTTTTAGTAACTTACTTAATCCCAGTTAAGACCTGTCTCTGAGAAGTATGATGGTCTTTACAGTAAATTTTAGTCCATCGGTATGCAAAGTCGTTATAGTTCTGTTTTAAGGTTCTTAGGTTACCCTTCCCCATCCTTAACTTGCATATGCTAGATGGTGAAGGCAGAAGTGGAGGAGGCGAGTCAGTGGTCTCCTCTCACAAAGGAATCTGGAGAAAGCAAGCAGCTATCATTGCTCATAGCTTTCTCTAGCCCGCCTAGATGCGTATTCCACACACCTCTGTCCAGTTGCCTCCCAGACACAAAAATTCATGTTGCTGTTCCCATGTGTTCCATATTATTCCTTCCTGCCTAGGAAACTGCCTTCTCTACGTTTCCTCCTGAAGAGGTTGCATTGAACAGTGCAAAGCCAAGAAGCTTTGTAGTAAGATGGAGCTGATTCGAGACCCGGGTCTACCACTTACTGCTTGGGCTCCAGAAGCCACTTAATTTCACAAGGAATCAGTTTCCTTCTCTGAAAAATGTATAATAACTTAACAAACTTTTTTCTGAGGTGAAATGGAAGAAAAAATACAAAGCCTCTCAACAAAAATCAGCCCTCTCCTGTTCCTCATTTTTAAACGCTATGTTCAGAATCTTAGGTTGTGCCTCTTCACAGTTTACTGTGGAGTATTTATTGCTACCTCGTTACTATCTGTTTTCTTAGATTTATTGTCTCCCCATGTTGCTTGTAAGGTTCTTGAGAACAGAAGCTCTCTGGAAACAAAGACTCTTCCATTCTTATGCAGCCTTGTTGAACATGGTGATAGCTAGAATTAGACAGTGACTCCCTGTGTGTTATCTCCTTACTAATCTCAGTAAGTTGGAAAAGTTTTGAGTCTTTCATCTTCTTAGCACAGTAGGAAAAATGACCTGACAAGTACTTTCTTAAGCATCTTGAATCTCAGGAGTCATTGCATTGCTGCAGAGAGCTGATTGAGCACATACATGTCTGTGAGACAATAGTCTAAGAGTCTTCTACAACGTATTTGACTGTTGTGGTATAGGAGGGACGTTGCACATACACTTTCACCCACAGAGTTGTCTTCTAAACAAAGCAAAAAGAATTATCTTCTCATAGAAAGGCCCTGGGCTTCCACCAAGCATGCATCTTAAGTGCCACAGAACATGAGAGAATAGAAGGTCCCTGGAAGCTGCCCAGTCACTACCACATGAGCCTGACAGCTTCATAATGCACTTCTCTGCCAGGAGAATGGCCACCAGGCGAAACTGGAAAGTCTGTGTAAACACACAGGGCCTCAGGGCCATCCTCTTCAGCTCACAGGCAAACTGTAGTAGAGGTTAGGTTCCCTGTACATAAACCGAACAGATGAGTGAGCGCTGTAACTACGGTAATGGTCTCACCTTTTACACTGAGATAAATCTTTACCTAGGTGACCAGAACTTGTTTTCCAAAAGGAACAAAGCACCTTTGTGTTACTGTGGTCTTAAATGTGGATGCTCTGCCACCACCATCCCCCTCTCAAGTCCTTGAGTGTTAAACTTTAGAACCTTACCTTTTGGTATATCTTTCATTTTAAGGTATGGTGTGAGATATATTTCTCTGCTATAATTCATCTATCTCCGGACTTACTCAGGTACTTATATGTCATTTTTCACCTTCAGAAGGGACAAAGTACCTTTTTTATGTTTTTGACTTTACAGAAAACTTTCAGTCTTTCATTATGAGTGGAATGAGGTCTTGGGCTTGATCTTTGGTATAGTTTCCTCCCCTCCCCTAATACTTGGCTCTTACTGAAACTTGAGCCTAACTGCAAATCCTTGAATCACAATAATGATCTGACTTTGGGCACTCCAGCACACTGATTTTTGGGTATTTTGCCTGACAAAAACTAACTGTCACCTTTTTGCTCTTCTGGATACTTGGGGGCCCGTGAGCTGTGGGATACACAGGGAGACGTTTCTAATATGCTGTATCTGTGTCTCTTGTCATTGAGGTAATTGTCATGTGAAAACCCTGGACAACAGCCATGACAAGCAGAAATATTTTGACAACTCACAGTCACTGGATGCGGCTGAAGAAGAGCCCTCTGAGACAGGAGCAGAGGAGGACCCTGTACTCTCTGTTGAGAATTCAGGGAGGGACTCAGATGCCCTTAGACTTGAAAGTAAGTTGATTTGACCTGAGCTGTGCATCTGGGGTAAAATCAACTCTCAGGCTTTAAGCATAGGCTTTTCTCTATTTCAAGAGTCTGTTGCCACCTGTTGACAGTCACGCATTATGTTGTGGAATCAAGAGGGCGCTCCTCAGAGGCAGGCTTTCATGTGAAAATGCTCTTCACACATCTTTGTTTCTCCAGCTCGCTGTCTTCTTTTGCTAGCACATATTTCATTAATTTATGTACTATTCTATCTTCTTAATGTCATTAGTCTATTGAGAAGGCATTGGAAAAAAAAGGAAAATAAGTTGTAATTAAACTAACCCAATAAAGTTTAGATTTGGAGTCGTGGGCATACCTTCCAGGCCCTTCCCTTGTGTGATCATATATTGAACTGCGCTGTGCTGAACAGGTCTTGTTAAGCTGTCAATTCAGAATTGTCAGGATGAATGACTTCTTTTTAATACTCTCCTACTTAACCACGTCACTGCGTCTGGAACGGGACACAAATCCCCACTTCTGGAGTTTCTTTTCTCCTCTGTTCTTCCGACAGAGCACGTGCTCTTGGCTCTTCTGCTGTTACTAAACTGTCTTTTTCATTTTTCTTCATTTATTCTTTACTGTGCCCCTTATTTATTGGATTTCCCAGGATCTTAACCTCAGTCTTCTCTCCTTACCCCTCTGTGTTCTTTCTTGGTGTTTCAGACACCTTTGTGTATACCAGTACCTCCAGATCTCTACTTCCAGCTGAGACATTCTGTATAACTCCAGATCTTATTGCCACTATTTTTTTAATGGTGTCTTTACCAAGATCTTCAACAGGCATTTTAAATGTCAACATATCACAATTTTCACCCTGTTTCCTGAACTGCTTCTAATGCCTGTGTTCCTGCTCCCAGTCAGTGGCATCGCCATTCCTCAGCCACTGCTGTACCAGCCAGTCCTAAGACCTGTTGAATCTATACTCTCACTAGGTCTCCTGCTGCCTGAATTCAGACTTTCTCTCTTCCTGGGCCATTACAATAACCTCATAACTGAGTCCACCATATCTAATCTCCTAATTCAGTCTGTGTATGCAGAGTACTTGTAAAAGAGAGCAAGAGTGAGATCTGTGATTGGTACAACCCCCATTGCCAATTTCTTGTGTGTCCAAAGAGTTGTTTCTAAAATCAGGACCTGATCAGGTAAGTTGCCTATGTTAAAATTTTTGGTGATTCTCTTTTACTTATATGAAAAGTCCAGATGTCATAGTGTAGGATATGAAACGGTTTACCCCCGGTTCTTTTCCACCTCTACCACCTACTACTGCTACTGTACACAGCAGAAGTACCACCTTTTTTCACTCTCCTCATGTGCCACACTGTTTAGAGCCTCCATGTCTCTTCACAGCCTGGGAATGCCCATGCTTCCTCTTACTTAGCTTTCTATGGGGAACTCCCATGCATCTCCAAGAGCAAATCACATGTCCCCTACTCTCAAGCATTCATAAACGCCTCCAAGCATTGAGTGGCTTAGTAGGCTGTCTTGTTCCTACATTTTATCAAGCCATATTTCATACAGTATTAATTGCTTGTGTGTCTTGTCTCCCATCAGATGATGAGCTGCTTATGCACCATGACCTATATCACTTTCAATTCCTCTGTACAGTAAATATTTGTTTAAATAATGAAACGTGGCATTTGCCTTCCTGTGTGGGTTGGATTAAAAACTTAGCAATTACAGAATCTTATGTTTCCTGCTAAGTGGTATTATATATAAAAAATGATGTGTAAGAGAAGCAAAGTAGACCTCAAAGGGAAGTTAGGACCTTTCATCAGCCCTGGCAGAAATTACTGGATTTTTTTAAAAGTCTAATTCCCACTTATTAACTCAAGAGATTGATTCTGAGACTGGATGGACGGTTTGTCCTCAAACAATGGAGCTACTCCTCCCGGGTGCCTGTCAGCCCGGTGTCTTTATCAGCCATCAGATCCCCCATCCAATCGAATGCACACCATGAGATTACTTGATAAAATGAGAATCCGCACCAGTGACACTGAGTAAGAGTCAGCGTGTCTCAGTGTATGGAAGCTGCTCTTTTCCAGTGCAGAATGCTTGAGAAAAGCTCGTTTCTCTAAGAACTTATTATTAGAGTCTTTTTCTAGGACACATCAGAATATAACCCAGCCAGTATCTTGCTCCTGTTTCCCTGTGTTTTGAATACATCAATACCTGAGACAGCTTGGGACCTGCTCTCCAGTTTCTTCAGTTCCGCACCCATTCCCTCTGCACCCTGGGGTACAGCACAGCCGCCCTGACTGGCCTAGGAGTCGCCTAGGCCCCTTTCCGGTCATGTGGACTGTGGAAGGGCAGGTTCCTTTCAGATTGCTACTGACCCATACAATAGTGACTGTTCTTACTAGTTTTACTCTCAGGTACCAACTTCTCTTTACCTACTGCCTAAATCCTGGGAGTACCTGATTCTTTTCTCAGGATACTGGTAGCATGGCCATAGGGACCACAGACTTTCTCTACGTTAGTGTGGTTCTCAGGGTCACAACTGCTCCATGTGAAGTGCAAATAGAGAGTTAGAATAGCAGTAAGCACAGACCTCAGGAATTTCCAAAAATTATTTTTGGAAGAAATTTAAAGAAATACAAATAGTTTACCTCTCCAGTAACCTTATGTTATTACAGTAAGCTCTACTTTTTGTGCTACTGTGCAATTTACAGAATACTATGAGTCACATAGCAACATTATGAAGTAGGTATGATTACTAAAGCCATTTTATGGATGAGAAAATTGAGGCCTTCCTATGATCTTCAGCAGGTGACATAACTAAACTCATTCCAAACTCAAATCTTCCCATCCCATATGCTGTGTGCTTGGCTGTGATTCTTAGAGACAGGGATTAGTTTTTTCATTGGTAAGGTTCATTTTCAAAGGATACTACCATCTACTTTTACCATTACTTTAAAAAGCAAAGATTTGTCAAATGTCAAAAAAAGTATAGCGATGATCTGAAAGTCAGTCAGTCATTTGCAAAATAGGATTCCAGTGTGTGAGTATCTGGGCATGTGTGCATGTATCATAACAATGCTCTAGGCATTCCCCTTTTGTGTGTCTCACTTTGCTGGCCCCCTGTTGTAATCCTGCCTCTGGTCATCTGCCTTCCTTTAACAAGCGCTTTGTGAGTACACTCTAGGAAAAACACAAGAACAGATAGTACAAATGTTCTCTAGTTGTTTGATATATATAGTTTTATGTCTCCAAGTTGATTATAAATCGACATCTAATTCTGCAGGGACACATTGCTCGGGTTCATATACTTTTTGTACCCACATATGTAGCTTATAACCTGGGGCTAGGCACGTGGTAGGCTCTAAATACATAAAAATTGGTTTATTTTTTCCTAACTTGTCATACACCTGTAAGCTTCCCTCTCCATTTAGCCTTGCCCTGTAGGAATTGCTATCACCCCAAGTCCCTTTGAAAAGGCCTAATGGCTGCCAGTTGCGGGAGTCTGCAGCAAGTTCCATTGTGTCTTGATATGAATGTTGATTTCCATTAATAAAAGTCCCTTTCTCTAAGAACTTATTAATAAGAGCATAGATCTCCATATGGTGAGGGCACAGAGACGCATTAAACTTTGGCAACTGGGCTTGCAGAACTCTTGGCAACGGAATGACACCAGTGTTTTCTAAATGCAGTTACTGAATGGAAATGAGACTTTCAGACACAGCGTCTCTCTGCTGGTCTAACTGTGCACCGGGCAGCGAGTTACCTACAGTCTCCCTTTGGCAAAAGCTGCTTTTCTTTAAGCCCATATTCTTGGCTATGACCAAATCTATCAAAAATCCTTTCCCGTCTCAGAACCAAGGGCAAGGAATCCCATGGTAGACAGAGGAGAAGGAAGGAGAGGAGGCTAAATTAGCATGAAGACTATCTAGAGACAGCTCTGTTGCTGCAAGTCAGATGCCAGGCAGTTTTTCTAATTAAATTGCTATTTGAGGTCTCTGCAGCAACCATGTCCAGCTGCTTTCTTGGGTTAGCTGTTGAAAAGTGTATAAATCATACAGTGTGCTGGACACCATGCTAAGGCATACAGTGTGCCTGCTTCTCAGTTGTTTACCACTAGGGTGACAGTATCTTAATACACGGCAAGGTAACCTTGGAGTTTAAAAAGTCTCATACCACTAGCACGACAAGACACAGGCAGGAGCAGCAGATCCTTGAGAATCTCACAAACCAAATTACTCTTGAGTTCCTATTAGTTCTCTCTACAGCTCTTTGAACTTGCTCTGTGCCAGATACAATATTAGACATTTGGAATAAGATAGAAACTAAAAATTAGAACTCTTTGTCAACCCTACATTTATACTGTTGGCTGAATAATTTAAATAACTACCACTCCTATCTGAATATCCTAAAGAAAAAGCTTTTGCAACCCGTCTTAATTTATGCCTGTCTTGGAACTCTACTAATAATTATCATTAAGCAATAGAAGCCAACAAATTGGTTTGGAAAACATAAAAGGAACTTGCTTGATAGGACAGTAGTACATTTTATAGTCACTCATTAACAAATGGAAGAGCCCTGTAACTTTCGCACGAAAGAATAACAGATTTCTACTAGCACTCCTAGCTCAACAACAGGCCGGCCCACTTTCAGGAGTAGAAAGTGGATCAGGAAATACGCCACCAGAGCTGAGAGTGACAAGGAGCGCTTCTGTGAGTAGTGCTTAGAACTTAAAAGTTATTTTATCCATCTTCCACATCCCAGGCTTCCTCAAAAGCATTTCTAAGATGGGTTTCTCACTGTGACTGTAGGTCTGGCTGGTATGGCTGTGATATTCCTGACCTTCACCTCCTGAATACCATGTTATAAATCACTGAGCAAGCCATTTATTACCAACTGGAGATTATTGGTCTGGCACAACTAGGATAACAGACTGGTATTTTGTGAGCACATCGCCCACTGGGCTCATTACAGAAGGAGCCATACCATTCGGTTTTGCTTTTTGTATTCTGTCTACTTCGAAAAAGAATTGGGGATGATTTTCATGGGATGCACAATGTAACAGCCATTTATTCAAACTAAATAACAAAAGTTTAGTCATAAAACATTTTTTAAGGAAAAAAGAGGAAAACAGTCTATTAAGAAATTTAGGCTAATTTTGCCCTAAATAACTATCTGAGCATAAAGTGAGGACTGTGGAGTTTTGTAACCTTCTTTGTATAAGGTAGGAATCCTGACGTGAGAATTTTTACTGCATCATTGTACTGGAAGAAATCTTTGAGAGTTTTTACATAAAAAACTTGAAGTGCATAACAAATATCTTGATAACTTCAAAAAAATACATTAGTATATTGCTATTTCTTATATTAGTAATTAGTGAAAAGGGAAATCTTCATGTAAAGGTGATAACTTCCCATTTAACAGATCATTCCGCTAAAGTAATTAGACTGTAAGAGCTAGACATGCAGCTACAACGTTTCATTTGCTGTTTGATTAGAACTTGAAGAATCCGACATGCTAAATAAATAACATACTATAATAAACTTCACCTTTGTCATCTGTGTCTTCTATATCTAGGTTAAGTTTGTTTTTGTTTTCCAAACAAAATACATACCTATTTACATATATAAGATGGTTACATATATCAGATACACATTTAACTGTCCTCATGCTCACCAGCAGCACACTCTAACTGCTGCCACTGTTCCCATGAGGAGTCTGACAAAAGCTGGGTGATGAATATGTTAAATTTATTATGGATTTTGAGGGTGCTGAATGTTTGTTTTTTATGACGATGGGCTATAGAAGAGCCTCTAAGCAGGACCCAAGCTTCTCTCAAAAAGCGAAGTTGGAGTCCCTAGAGTACTTGAATGAATACCATGTAATTTTAATAACATGCCGGCTCTTGAATTTCAGGTACAGTTGTTGAGGAAGGCAATGGTTCTGATGAGATGGAGAATTCCGACGAAACAAAAATGTCAGAAGAAATATTGGCTTTGGTGGATGAATTTCAACAGGCGTGGCCTCTGGAAGGCTTTGGGGGAGCACTAGAGATGAAAGGACGGCGTCTGGACCTGCAGGGGATCCGGGTACTGAAGAAAGGTCCCCAGGATGGAGTGGCCAGAAGCTCTTGCTATGGAGACTGCAGAAGCGAAGATGATGAAGCAACAGAATGGGTGAGTTTGGCGACTTAATTTTTACTGAACTTGGGGGCTCCTAGTCAGCAACTAGTTAAGTTTCTGTGGGGTATATGGCACTACTTTATCCACACTCTCCAGTAGCACCCTCACAGTGCAGTTGCAGGAAGCATTTGCTGTTACTTATGCCTTGAGAAGCTGAGGGGATTTGAGGAGTGGGAAGCCACACTCAAGACCAGCAGATCTGAAACTGCAGGGCTGAGACATTGTACCTTTTCATTTCTGTTTATCCCCCCTTCAAGGCTGAATTGTTTTATTTCACCAGATGTTTCGTGTAGATCTTTAAGAACTAAACTGAACTGTAGCCACCACTGCTATTGACAGATTGGATAATTGGTCACACTCGTCTCTCATCTATTTCTGTTTCCCAGATCACATTCCAGGTCAAACGTGTGAAGAAACCCAAAGGCGATCATAAGAAAACTCCTGGGAAAAAGGTAGAATCAAATCAAGCAGAAAATGTTCATCGCTACCAAACAAACCTAGAGATCACTGGCCCAAAGGTGGCATCTCCTGGAACACAAGGTAAAGATGGACGATCTATACGCCAGGTTCTTCTTTCAGATATCACAGTACCAGTTCTCACAAAGAATGTGTTCGTACTTGAAGTAAATCAGATGAGATGGTAATTAAGTTGAATGAGCAAGAAGCTAGTGATTTTATAAAAAGTTTTGACACTTCCTTGATATTTTTTACTGTAGGCTATTTGAGTCTGATCATCTGGCCCTAAATATCCTTGTGTTTCTTAACTCAACAGTCCAGTTTAATAATGTTAAAATGTGGATTTGAGACACACTCTCTGGGTTCAAACACCAGTCCAGCCATTATTTCCCAGTGTCTCATCTTGCTTATCTGTAAGACAGGGATAGTTGTCATTTATTTAACAGGGTAGTTGTGCAGATTATATGACTTTCTACATGTAGAAATCCTTTAAGTAAACAGGACACACAGGGATTAGGAAACATTAAGTCTCCAGTGACATTTCTGTGTGTCAGATGTCTCCATAAGTTTTGGATAAATACTCTGGAAAAGCATATTTGCCTGCTGACTTGGCATGTGCTTTTCAGTGCTCATGGTTGCGGAAGCCTGTCTCTTGACTCCAGGGCATGCCCAGCACTGTGAGTCCTGTGGACATTTTTTTGCCATAACTAGATGGTGACAGAGTTTCTTTTAAAAAAAAAAAAAGTATTATCTCCTTTTTAAAAGAATATTTCCACTGCTTTAGACTTCAGAATTTAAGGTAAGTTCATGAAGCATGTCTTATTAATTTGATGTGAGCACTTACCTAAGCCGAAAGCAGAAGGCACAGCATAAAATATGAAGGGGATCCGGTTGGCTCATCCCAGAGTAAACCATGACTTGTGAAAATACTGAGGACTCCAAAAAGGACATTTTGTCATGATTGGCGTTGAAAGCATGAAGTGGCTTTACTATTTAAGGAAAGGAGCATGTGTGAACACATTACAGGAAACAGCACTTTCCTGTTAGGTCTGTCTTCTGCAGCCAGAAAGGTGTTCAAACTGTAAAACCTCTTTATAAAAATGGAAATTCCAGTGGGCTGATAGTAAATATGATGCAAATCATAAAAGAAGATGTAGATGAATTTCTATGTACTTTTAAGGTACAGAAGGACTTTATAAGACAGAGCAGAAGAGAAAAAACATTATTTCTGGTACCAGAAAACATTGCCAAATAGAAAGACAAAGGAGTGAAATAGTAGTGTTTGCAGAATATTTGTATATGATTTACAGGATAGATGATAAACTCAGAATATCAATCATTTAAAGAACACCTAAAAATCAATAGGCAAATAACATTTCAATAAAATGCAAAGCTCATACACACACATCTTGTACATAAAGGAGCACTAAACATGTAAGACAGTGTTCAGCCTCACTGACATCAGAGCATGAACAGGGAGATACCGTGTATGCCTAGCAGATTGTCTCTACATGTAGAATACACAAATATTATTACTGAAACAAATTTTGAGATAGTTTGAATGTATTAAGAAAATTTAAAAATATACCAACAATCGTACTTGTCATTTCTTCTAAGTAAATCATCTAACAGGTGCCAAAGGTAGTAGAGGTACCCAGGGTTGCTCATCATAGTAAAAATGTAGAACAACCTAAACGTTTGTCATTGCCGAAACAGATTACAGCATGTCCAGCCGTGTACCAGGTTGATGTTTGTAACTTAGAAAATGAGCACAAGCAGTTAGCCTGTGGAATACTTCAGTTTTGTAAAATCATAAATATACTGAATTTTGGCTACATTCTTTGTCAAATTCTTGCAATTGAGATACATCTTGAAATTGATGGCATCTTAACTGATAATTGGCAGGTTTTTTTTCTTAAATCATGTAATATAATACACACGAGTTATAACATCTTCGATTTTAGGAAATATGCTAGAATAAGCACGTGCATAGAAACAATATATTTGGAACTATACCAAACGATTATACATGATTATCTCTGGTTGCTGATAAGGCTAATGGTGTTTTTCCATTTCTAAATATTTCATAATATGGCCTGTATAACTTTTACAAACAGAAAACCTACATAGTTCTTGTAAAACTGAAATTCAAACTAGATAGGGCTGAGATAACATGAGAGCACTGAGGCAGCTGGAAAGGCAGTCAGGTAAGTGACCAGGTGGGGCCTTACAATACCTGCAAATGGATCATCACACCACTTAACCGTCATTAAGGTGAAAAGTTCAAAGCATGACAGGGATGAGGACAGACTAGAGAGGTTCAGTATCCTGATCATGCAGATAAATGTGGAACCAGGTGATAAGCTTCATCATAAATCCTCTCCTACAGCAAAGTATTTTGTGAGTTTGTGAGCCCAGGGCAGGTAGGGAAGTAGAGCTCATTAAGGTCCACTGTGGACCTGCTAAGGACCAATAGTGCTTCATTTCACTTCCTTTCTTGGTGAAGACTGCTAGACAAAAGAGCAGGAAGAGTCATTGCCACAATGTAACTAGATTTCTGCAACTCCGGGAACAGAGCTCTTAGGCTATCCTTGTGAACAAGGTAAGGAGTGTGCCTGGAGGCTCCCGGTGGCCACAGGATGGAGCCCAGACTTCCTGGGGTGGCCCACATGACCTAGCACCTCTGCACCCTTCAGCACCCTGATCTGTATCAACTATGCTTTTTGATTCACATCTGTGTCTTTGCACATGCTATTCCCGCGGCCCCGGCAATACTGAAAAACCACTTTGAACTTCAAGCTCAGGCTCCACTCCTCAGCAGAATTAGTTACTCTGTGCTGGGAGTTGGAGGGCAGGTGCAGTTCTTCTCTGTTTCCCTAGTATCTTAACAGTCCTCAGTGACTTGAGATGTTTAATCACTTTCTCAAGTGAATTTTTTATTCAATTGAAGAATTAGATTTTAAAAGAAAAGTTAGATTATTGTGAAATTTATGGTGTAGTTCTTCAAGTTATTAATTAAAACAGGGACGCTTCCAAACTTTCTATTAAGATCAAATCTCAGCCCCTACCTGTACTTCCTCTTGTTAAATTCTTACAGTATGAAAAGAACTACGCAGAGCCAGCTTTCCTTCCTGCCCATTCCATTGTAATTCCTTCAGGAGAACTCTTTCCACTCAAGACTTAGTTCTCCTCTTTTCTTGGGAACTGAAAAGGGGTCTCTACGTAAAAGGTAGTGCCCATAAATGATGTCAATAACAAAGCTTTAAAAACCCAAATTTTAAGGCTTAATCCTACTTAAGCCTGGTGATTGGGAATCGGGCAGTAAAGGACAAACCTGGATCTGACTCCCTGTGTGCCCCTGGCTAGCCAGGTGTCTTGGGCAAGACACTGAAGCTCGCCAAGCCTGTCTTTTCTCATCTGAGAAGTGAGATTAAAACCTGCCTCCTGGGATCATAGATTGCAAACACTTAGCCCAGGAGCACAGAGTGCGTGCTGTTAAGATAAATGGAAACCTTTCATCGTTGCTCCCCAACCTGCTGCTCCCCTGTACAGCAGGAGTGATTCTGCCATCCCTGGGAATGTTTGACAGTATCTGGAGGCAATTTTGTTTTTGTCACATCTAGAAGGAGGCCCCACTGACCTGCCTCTTAGTGTGCAGTACAGACCTCACAGCACAGGCTCACCCGGCCCACGTGTCGGGAGCCGGTGGAGAAGCTTTGACAATGGACGTTTCTGCTCACTGAGTTAGAGTTGTCTTTATAAAGTCAAAATACAGAAGGGCAGAGATGAAATTTGGTATGAATGTAGGAATGAAGACCATCTTGAGCCTTATCTCACCTCGATCTGTCTTAAACCAGTGAAAAAATCGTTTATTTTTACTTTACCACCTATCTTTGAGAGCATGGTTTTACTCAAAGATGATTTTGAGTAACAAGACTTTAATTAGTTCTCTAGATGGTAGACATTCTAAAAACTAGAAGACTGGCACCTGCAGACACAGGTGTGGGTGAGGCCATCTCCAGGGCATAAGGCACTGTGGGTTCCATTCCTTTGCCGTGTGCTGAGAGATGACTTGCTTTGCTTCCAGGGAAAAAGCGTGACTACCAGAGTCTGGGATGGCCCAGCCCAGACGAGTGTGTCAAACTCCGCTGGGTAGAGCTGACAGCCATCGTGAGTACCTGGCTTGCAGTTTCTTCAAAAAACATTGAGTGAGTATCTTAAAATCTTCGTGACATTCATGTGCCAGTGAACCACGGGACCTCCGCTGACTTCAGGGATGCCCTTGGTCAGCAGCCACTAGGAGAATCTTCCCTTCAAGGGTTTGGGGATTCAGAGGATGACCATCACTGGCTTTAGCCCACAGAGAGACCCAGCCAGTTTACTAAAACAGTGAATGTACCCCACTTCTTCATTGCCTTCACCCACCCTTTGCAAGCTGTCCCAAAGTCTGGTATAACTTAATTTAAAAACTGGATCCCTCTCTACAGAAGCACACAGCCTGTGGTATCTCACCGACGTTGTGTGCTTGAAAAGGGAGCCAAAGCAAGACGGATTTACAGCTACCAAAACATAAGCCAAGCAGCCTCGCCTCTCTGATAACTGCTCTCTGCTCCTCGGACTCTCGTTTCTCGTGGCCCCTTTCACCCTAAGTAGTGGAGTTCCCCAAGGTTTACCACTGAACCTTCTTATCTTAAAATCGCCTCTTGTCAAATTGCCCTACGCCCAGGAAGCTCCATCATCACTGACATGTGGACAACTCCTAGTTTTTAATTCCAAACCAGACCTCTCTTCAGGGGCCTTCCCCCATCTGTGCACTTGCCTACCTGACCTCTCTGCCTATATCACTCTGGCACCCAGACTCAGGGAAACTGAAGTTCCCTTGCCCACTCTCCTTCCCAAAGAAACAATTGCTTTGTCTGTGTTTCCATTTCTTATTCTTAGCAAGTAGTTCCAGCAGTGCTTAGACCAAAGTCCTGGGAGTCACCCTTGACCGCTGCTCTCCTTCCCCATTCCAGCCTCTTAGCAGCTTTCATCACTTAACCCTCTGAGTATCTTTCAAAACCGGCTGCTTTTCTCCATCTCCACTGCTGCCTGCTTCAGCCAGAGCACCGTCATCTCCACTTAGATTCCTCTGAAGCCTCCGAGTTGGACCTCTTGTTCTTTTCAATTCATTCTCTCCATGGTACTCAGAATTCTTCCTCGCATGTATGTCAAATAATTCTGCAAGTGCTCATAGCTTCTTACTGATACTTACGTGGCCGCAAAGGCCCTTCCTAACTGCCCCCTGCCTGTCCTTCCATCTTCAGCTCTGCCCTACCTGCTTCATGTTCGTACTCATCCTTCTGATCTCAACATTGTGTGCTTCCTCAAAGAATCCTGCGCTCACCAGCCCCCTCCTCCACCAGCACGAGGAAATACACCCTCAGTTAGAGTACTGACGTACCCTTTGTTTATCTTTCATACCTGAGCACATCAGTAGTAATTGAACCACTTACAAGACTATGCGCAGTTAACAGCAGGGACCAGATATGTTTTGTTAATTATTATGGTCCTGCTATCTGACTGTAGTTGCGCTGAATAATGAATGAATGAGTGTCTAATATATGTTACGCTTATGTAACAACGCGGAGTAAAGTTTGGTGGTGCCAGTTTGTCATGTCAGTATATAAGATGATGTGTAACCTTTAGCCTGTGTGTAGCAGGGAAAGGACCATAAGTGCACCGTGAAGGGAAATCACATTTTATACACAAATACACACAATTTACTGTCTAAACTTTAGCTGACTTTGTCTATAGGGACACTTGTGCTTCTGTGTATAAGGTTAAGGTAAATGATACCCCTGTGGGTATTTATTACTACACTTATTACTATATATATTCTGGAGAAAGAAGCCCTGGAAGAAAAGTCAGACAGCTTAAAGTGACCCCAGTGAGAACAAGTGACCAGCAGGAATGGGCAAACTAGACACCATGGTGCATGGAAAGGAGGCATTTTCAGCAATCTGGAAAAATTACTGAGGTCAGGACTCAGATCTGGGGTTGACCACGTCTACATTTGGCAAAATTAATTACCAGACACTGGAGTCCTTGCACCTGTAAGATGAGAATCAGTTTAAATAATAGTTGAGGTCTCTAAGTCTGAGGTTCTGAGGTTCCAGACTGTCCTGGTAACATCTTGACATTACAGTCCACTGATCATTAATGCACACACTCTCTCTCACTCGCTCTTTCTCCCTCTCCTCCCGCCCCCTCCTCCCTCTCCCCAGCCACTCCAGTTTTCCATGGCTAATGTGGGATCTCTGCTTTTCAGCATCACAGAGCACATAGATTTCGCCACTCCAATACAGCAGCCAGCAATGGAGCCTCTGTGCAATGGAAACCTCCCCACAAGCATGCACACCCTGGACCATCTGCATGGGGTGTCCCACCGAGCCAGCCTGCACTACACGGGTGAGAGTCAGTTAACAGAGGTGAGTGCCCCACTTTATTCAGCCTCTCTGTGTTTTGTTGTTGTTTTTGTTTTTGTTTTTGTTTTTCATAACAGTTTATTTTTACATCATTTTGTACATTTTTTTTTCCATCTCAATTGTAATCCCCGCGGGTTTCCCATCACCAAGTCACCCGGGTGCCATCACCATAATCCCGTGCACTTCCCCCTCACCCAGCCTCTCTGTGTTTTAAATGCATTTTTAGATTGCAGCTGACTGCGGAAAGCTCAAGGAGCAAGAGAGGTTTTTTTGGTTTTGGTTTTTTGTTTTTTTGTGTGTGTGTGTTTTTGTTTTTTTTGTTTTTGTTTTGTTTTTTGTTTTTTGTTTTTTGTTTTTTTGCCTTTGTTTGGCTCACTTCACTAGGTGACTTCAGGACAGAGCTCATAATTTTTTTTTTTTTGTGACCAGTAAAGTTTCATTCTGATACACTCTTTGAGACAGGAAACTTTCTACTTGCCTTCAGACAGAAACTGTTGAGAGAAAGAGCTGGGATAATTAATTGTCCTGTTGGCATTCTTACGGAGAGGGAGAAGGGGAGGCCCAGCATATACATAGCAAAGAAGGCACCTAAAGGAAGTGGGGCAGTATGTCACAAATACCCAGCAGAGGCTTTGTTAAATAAAGGTTGACGTTCACACATGAACATATATATGTGCGTAGAAGTGGAGATATAATGCACAATGGAGGCACTAAGAGAACTGTAATAGAAATATACTTACTAGCATGAAGAAACTTCCAGCAGAAATTATTGGAAATTCAGGTGATGGTAAATATTATGATCCAAGATTCTGGGGGAGAATAATACATGTATGTATAGAGAAGTATCTGAACAATAGAAAGGTGTCAACAGTGCTTGTGCCTGGGTGACGGAATGCGAGTTGTTTAATTTATTTTCTTCACTGATTTCCGCCGTTGCTATAATGAGTGTGTTTTGCATGTCTGTCATTTTTGTTAAGGGGAAGAAGACAGAGGGGGTGGTAAAATGGCCTTACATGTGTCTTCACAAGACGCCTTGCCGACAGAATTCAGCCCGAGCCAGAGAAGCCATCTGCTCCTTTGGTCGTTCCTAGTGTGACCTCAGCCATATCATCTAGATCCCGTTCCATTTTACTCCTCTCATCTACCTCCTTCTTCCCTACATCAGGTACTACAAAATCTTGGCAAAGACCAGTATCCACAGCAGTCACTGGAACAGATTGGCACCCGAATTGCCAAAGTCCTGGAAAAGGTAAGTCGCCGGCAGGAAAGCCAGGAAAACTGGGAGGCACTATCCTTCCTGACCTTACTCCAGAACACTCACCGCTTCATGACTCCGGCCCCTTCTGCTAGCTCCATAGCTCTCAGAGACTAATCTCTTCTTACAGATGAGCATGGGATGACCCCACACAGAACCTTTCAGTCACCTTCTATTACTTTTTCCATCTCTCAGTCTTTTTTTTTTTTTTTTTCCTGTTTTCCTCACCTTCTGTGGTGAAGCTTACCTAGTCATTTTTCTCTCCTTCACTGCATCGTGGGTATATAGAGATGAGAGATGATGGTCCTTGGAACCACAGAACCAGGGTGCATTGAATAAGTCAGGTGTGCTTCAGTGGTGTTTTTGACAGTGGGTGGGAAACACATCGAGTGTGTCCATCTGCTCAACTGTCTCTGTGTGACATCTGTGTACATTTCATTACTGCATGGTTGAGAATCTCTCCATGTTTACTATATACTACTAAGGCAGTCTTACCACACAGTGATTAAGAGAATCAGTTCAACTTCCAGGGCTAAAAATGACAGCGCCTCAGGAACAGGAGAATGTCAGCAGCTTAAATTGAAGGAGGCACAGAAGGTGCACACAGCCCCTCTTCTATCTACCCTTGAGGTCCGTTCTCCTGATTCCAGGGTAGAGACTTGATTCGAGTCTTTTTGGTTCCATAGGGTTGGTTTCCTAATCTGTTTTCTCAGTTCTTGACTCTTCTCTCTGAGCTGTCTTTCCTTTTCCATAAGAAATACCGTTGGCAGCTAAATAGCTCACTTAGTCTGCTTCCTGCCTGTCTTTATCCCTGGCACAACTCTTTAAAAATGATCATGAACTTTTAAAGTATAAACCACTCCAATCAGCCAGAAACTCACCCACAGGTCTCTCCAAGAAGGTCCCTATCTACATTGAGTTTTCAGAGGAGCAGTGATGAGACCAACAGCTTCTCAGCAGAAGAGGTGGAAACAGAAGCCAATGAAGTAACATCTTCAATGCTGAAAGAAGAAAACTAAAACCTCAGATTCTGTACCTTCAAAAGTTTAGGTGAAGTTGTATCCACACAAAAACTCAGAGACTTGGCACCAGCAGGTCTGCCATGGAGAAAAAACTGAAGGGAATTCTTCAGAAAATGGCCCCAGATAGAAATACGGATGTACAAGAGAGAATGAAGAACACCAGGAAGAAACTGGAAATGAGTAGTAATTATACAAGAAACAGTAACGGCCTCACCCCGAGGAGCTTCCGTTCTCTATATAAGCAAAAGTCGTGGTAGTAGCATAAAATGATGAGAGCAAAATAAATGGAGTTTAAAGTCCTAATATTTAATTGGTATCAACCAAGTAGTAAAAGTAATAATTGGCACTGGATTGTAATAAGGAAGAATGCAGGTTTTAAGCTCTAGGCTAACTACTAAAAATGGTTTTTAAATATAATTTAATAGAAGAAAATGGGATAATGTAAAATATTTGATTAATCCATAGGAAATCAAGAAAGGTAAAGGCACATAAAAATTGAGCTTGAATAGTAAATATATTCGCAAGAATATCAGTAAAGTACAAATAGACCTTATAGCTTAAGTATTTAATATGGATATTTACTTTAATCCAGCTATATGCTACTGATGAGAAACACTTCAAATATTAAGATATTGAAGGGTGAAAAGTACAATGAACATACTTTGCAAACAGATTTTATAAAGAAAACTGTTAAAGCTACATTTTTATCAGGAAAATGAACTTGAAAGCACAAAGCGTTATTAGAATTAGAAGGACTAAAATGAAAAAAATTGATAATGACGAATTTTGGAGATGCAAGGAAGCAACCAGAACTCTCCTACAGTGGTAACAGGAACATAAAATTGTGCAGTCATTTCAGAAACAGTTTGGTAGGCAATTAGAAAGCTAGGCTTCTATGACCCAATAATTTTACGGCTAGGTGTTTATCAAAGAGACATGAAAATAAATGTCCATAACCACTTGTTAAAAAATGTTCACAGCAAGTTTATTCATAATAACTGGAAGTCATGGAAACAGTGAGTTGTAATGAGTCCACAATGGTATGCTTATACAATTTTATACATATTTATGCAATTACATAAACTATCCATCAAGAAAGATCCATTTCGTTTTTTCTCAAACAACTAATAAAAGAGATTGGACATGAAGAAGCACATAGTGTATGAACAATGTGAGGATCTCGAACAGGCAAAACTAGCTGCGGTGAGAGGTGTCGATCAGTGGTTGTTTGTGGGGGAACAGGGTCACCAGGAAACTTTTGAAAGGAATTTCTGGAATCCAAACAGTCTGTTGTACATAAGATGTGAGCATTTCTCTGTAGGTAAAGTACACCTGTCTTTTAAAATGATGGTTAAAGGTTGTAGACCACTAAAAACTGAAAAATGTTTGTCACTAACATGTCCTAAAAAGTCTCTTTAGAGAAGAGATTTAGGCAGAAGGAAAACTATCTCAAAAAAACAAGAAAGAATGGACAGCAGCGAGAGGGTGTAAATATTGGAGTAGGTGTAAATATCCTGACACAAAATCATGGGAGTGTCTTCTGCCTTAACCTGACGACATGCAGAGGTCTAAGCACTGTGGAGAGTCATGGTCCAGTTCCACATGCTACACCATGCCGTCAGCCTAGCTGACGTGAATGCCACTCCGACAGACGCAGGAAGCCAAGCAGAAGCAGGTGTGTGCCTCCAGGGTGAGCCCCCACTTTCCTGCCAAGTGACTGTTCCCATGCAAGGGAACAGCTTACTGTGGGAGCTGTCCCGGGTTAGAGTGTCACGTTCACAGAAGAACCTCTGTCCTTATGATAGCCCCCAAGCATAGATTTCTAGGAAGGGACATGACTCACAGCGAGAACCCTGGCACCCAGAAGCTTACAGCTGTCGCTTTCCACTTGGTGTTTATAGTTGATTTCCATTCCTACCTGTCGAGATAGTTTACCAACCAGGGATACTTTCTCTACAAGGTCTCTTGCCTGTTAGCTGCTAACCCTTTGTTCAGTTTCCAGGAAATAGAGAGGTTACCCTAGTATCGGCTCCCATTGTAGATTCAGAGAGTAACCTCCATGATCTTGAGCTGCTGACTTTCCAATAGTTCTCAAATTTTAGGGTACACAAAACTACCTGGAGAACTTGTTAAAGCATAGAGAGATGACTGGCTTACTGACTCGCCCTGACTGAGTAGGCCTAGGCTTGGACTTGCTAATTTACATTTCTAGTAAGTTCCCAGGTGATATTGGTGGTCTGAGGGCAACACTTTGAAATCACTCCCTTAAAAATGGCAGTGATGACAAAGCAAGACAGCCTCATGCATTTTCTGTTCACACAAGAACAGGATCTCACTCTCTTGGCTTCCACTTGTGAAAACACTCACATCATTATCCTTTACTATTTCTTCAAAAGCCCACTTGTTGTCCCCTTAGGAGGTTTTAGTTTACAGCCCCATTAATTATCACAATCAGATGACATTGATGAATCTCCATTTTAAGGGTTAAATCAATATGTACTTTCAGAAGCCTCAGGACAGTGCCAGACTGTAGCTGAGTTCTCTTGGTGCTCAGAAACTTCTGCAGAAGCCTTTCTGCAGAAGCCTTCCCCAAGGTCCCAGAGGTGCAGCCAATTTGTGTCTGGGTTGCCATGTAGTCCTGTTTGACCTTGTGGACCTTGTGGACTGGTGCAAAGTAGTGCTCCCACTTATGTCTCCCACTTTCCAGGCCAGGGGTTGGGGCTCATGGGCACTATTCTATACCAATTGGATCCATAGTGAACCCAGCTTGGTTCAGAGCCAACCCACAACTTCTCCACCTACCACCCACCCCATCAGTTACAGATCAAGTCCCAAACACAGAGTCTCCAGCTCATGTGCTTGATGTTCTAATATGAAGAGGTTTCCAAGGGAACATAGCTATAAAGTTAACAGGAGATTAACATCCTGTGGATACACATGGGCAGTGTGGTAGGTTATATTCTTAGTGTGTAATAATTCAAAAATGTATGTTGCAATTTTAGGCTAATCGCCAGAAGGACAGTCAAAGGACATATAAATATTTTCCTAAAGGAAAATAGAGTAATAAAAACATTTGACTAATTTGAATTTAAAAATTCAAAAAAGGAGGACAAAAGGAATATAAAACAGCTGAAATAGTAAGATGATCAGCTCAATGCAGATTTCTCCCACTAGCTGAAAAGAGAGCATTCCTATGAAATCTTTCCAGAGACAAGCTGGCACAAAACAAAGAAGAAGCAATTACTGTTCATTTATATGGAAAAGTTTTGAGTGTTCTCAGATCCAAAAATTAATCCACCAAATCATACCAGTGTAACACACAAAACCTAGAGGCACACTGATACCCAGTGTGAGTAGGAATGACATGCCAGATCTCCACACGCCAATGAGGCAACTTGGTGGCACCCTCACACCTAGGGGCTGTCCTGGAGGGGCTCTCTACAGAGCAGACTCTGAGCACTGTTTCATTTTGCACCATCGCTGTGAAAGCAAAAATCCCCCTTAGTTTTCTTTTAGTCACTGAAAGTAGATAACAGCCAGCCTTCTGTATTGACGGGTTCTGGGAGACCCTGAAACCAGTCTCCTGCAGATAACTGAGGATAACATGCTGATGTAGGTCTTTCATAAAAGTGAAGAGGCATAACTTGAACTTTCAAAACATGGGGGATCCTTATATATAAGTAATCACTGTGAAAGGATCAAGGACTCCAACTAGAGATCAAGCATTATCAGACTGGGTTAAAATACTAAACCCAATTGTGTGATGTTTGCAAGTGAGCCCCTTTAAACATAGGCCCAAAACACTGGTGGGAACAAGATAGAATGATACACTAGTCAGAAGAAAGCTGTTGTAACTATCTTCGTGTCAGACAATGTGGTAAAGTGATCATTCAGGAATGCAGAAAAGTGTAAATCTATATGTAACAATCGTATAGTTTCAAGTTATATGTATGAGCACTTGTCTATCAACAGATCTAAGAAGAGAAACAAATTGACAAGCAAAACATTTTAGCATACCTCTCAATAGGTGATAGAACTAAGCAGGAAAAAATAAGGGAAAATTACAGAATATTTTACTAATAAACTTGTCATGATAGTTATATTCACTGTGGCAAAAATTCTCATTTAAAAAAAAGGAATACAGGACATTTGCCATATTCATCATAAGCTGAAAACTCTGATCATGGTGCTAAAAATTTAAGCTTAAAAATACGTTAAGAGACAAAGGTTAGATACAAACAAATCCCCAACTATTTTGGTGATATCAAGTAGTAAATAATCCCTGGGTCAGCTTGTGGGATGTAACTAAAGCAGTGCTGGGCCTCCCAGGTGGCACAAGGGGTTAAGTCTTGGTTCTGTCAAGCTATCAGCAGTGACTATAGCATGAGTTTGATCGCCAGCCAGGGAGTTGACCCCCATGGCACAGCAGACCCCGCCTGTCTCACCCTCTGCTCCCCTCAGCAGAGTATTTCAGACAGTCTGCTCTTCTGCTCCTCACTCTGTCTCTCATGAATCCTCTCACCACCAACCCCTACGGACCTCTGGCCTACACTTCAGTTCTTGTATGCATAAATAAATAAATCATTTTTTAAAATTTTTTAAATAAAGCAATGCTTGAGGGAAGCTTATACTTAACTGGACATAGTAGTTAAAAAGGAAATAAAGAAAAAAAATCATTGGTCTATGCCTTTACTTCAAAAGTTAGAAAAAGTACACTGAGATATTTCTTGCCCATCACACTGGCAAAAATCCAGAAGTTGGATAGGTACTCCTGGTGAAGCCCAGGGTAAAGGTGACTGGCATGGTCATACATGGCTGGTGAAATGCAAAATGGAATAACCTCTGTAGGGAGGAAATTGTGTACACCTAGAAAAATTACACAATCATTTACCCATATAGCCAGCAACCCTACTCGTAGGTATATTTCCTAAAGACACACTGGCAAAAAGGCAATATAAAACTCCTGGTGGATGGCACTGTCTGATGTAGTAACAGGTTGGAAACAGCCCAGATTGGGAGTAGAGGACATTGATTGTGTTGAACACCACACAATGGAAACTTATGCAGCTGTCAGACAGATTAAGGACCATTTCCATATCGTACTTTGAGTAGTCTCCAGGATATAGGTAGTCAAGTAAGGCAAAGTGGAAGGAAAATCGCATCTTTTTTAGATTGTTTACCCATTTTTAAAATACAAGGTTGGAAGGATCTACATAGAGAGAAACAAAGATCTTTTAAGTTGGAAGACTGAAGTTAACAAAATTTTTTAAATGGCTTCCAAAGGGGGAAGGAAAAGAAAGAAATCACATTTCCTTGAATTAATTTTTTTTTTCAGTTTTACAAAAAAATAGGAAATTCCTAGTTTAAAGTAAAATTAAATGAGCATGTATTCATTGTTAGTATAAGCACATTAAGAGGAGCTGTTCCACATGACTTCACAACATCCTGTGTTGTACTGGACACACACATCCCTAATGGGAGTAATCCTAAGAACAAAGAAAACCTATATTTTCAACAGTACTATTATAAATAATACTGATACTGTTCCAGGATTGCAGATATATGTATTTAACAATACATACATCATTTTGGTAGGCAAGTTGAGAATTTACTCTGGATGGGGTGAAAGGACCTAGAAATGGGAGAGTGATGTTAGTTAACATCTGTTGTCTTGAAATGTAAATATTAGTATTATTAGTATGTATTTTGTTGATGTGTTTGTACATTTCCTAGCTGTATTTATTGAGAAGCTACAATTAATGATTGGCTTCATACTAATAAGCACCCTTAGTACATACAGTGTGATCTCTAGATACCATTTTCCATTTAAAGGAACCAGAATTCCTTGGAGAAATGGCTCTTAGCAAATCTGGAAAAGCAAGGAAATTCCAAAAGACAGGCTGTGTCCAAAGGACTCCTGTTTAACTAGCATGCACGCCCATTGGCCAGAGATGCACATTTTGAGCAACAAAAAGCAATAAAGCAACTGCAATAGATGAACCATATCCCACATATTAAACTACGTACATGATGAATGCTTGAATTCACTATTGAGATTTAGTCCTGATGGATGTATGGGAACCACATGTCTTGTTTTTAATATAAATAATTAGAAAGGGCAGCATGAATTCTGGCTTTGTCAATGAAGGTAAGCAAATAACTGATGAGGGAAGGTTTCTTTGCTTGAGGATATTCCCACTGATAAACTAGAAATTATAAAACATTCCTCTTTGCAGCCCTTAGCCTATGACAGTGATCACTACTGACTGCTGTAATCATAGACAGACATTGCAACCTCTGAAATAGTTTGCCCCAACTCTCCCCTTTACTCCTAGTCACCTTACTCCACCTTAATTACCACTCAAGCCTTAACTACAGCTTATGGAACCAGTTAATAGCTCCCTGTTAAGATGCCGTCAGTAGAGTCCAATCAGCGGAAACCTGCATAAAGAACCATATTTCAACCATAAATTTTAAAATTTAAATGAAGAGAATATAGAGATCAAAAGATACTTAAGGAAAACATCAGCCAGTTGCAGTGAATGGAGTTTGTTAGATTATGCTTCAAACTATGAAAGGAAAGCACACTTTTAATAAGACCATTGGGAGAAGGAAGAATACCAGCTGAATAAACAACTACTGAAGATTTTTCAGTATGTTAGGAATAATTTACTAAATTTAAGTTTTAAATGTGATTTTTTGTCTTTTAAAGATAAAACTGATGAATTTATTAATAAAGGATAGGAAATCTGGGATTTGCTTCAAATTAATATGGCAGAGGGTTTCAATAAAACAGAGTTGGTCATGAGTTGATAGTTAAGTTGGGTGGTGAGCACATGGGCATTTATTACACTACTTGAAACTTTTCATTATATTTTCAAAGCATTAATCTCAGCAAACAAAACATCAGAAATGAGTAAGATAAAATAGTAAATAGGGCCCTTCCTGGTGGTGCATTGGGTTAAAGCACTGCTCTAAGAAGCTAAAGCCACATCAGCATGAGTTCGATCCCCACCCCGAGAGCTGACCCACATGGCGTGGCAGACCTCTCCTGACCGGCCTGTTGTTGCCCTCAGCAGTGTACTTCATCAGTCAGCCTGTTTTGCTCCCCACTCTGTCTCTGGTGAATCCTCTCACCGCTTCTGCACCTCTGGCCTGTACCCCAGTTCTGTATGCATAAATAAATAAAGCTTTAAAAAGATAAATAGACACATTTTATGTTAAAAATACGCCTAAGTTAAAATTTATGAGGATAAGTTAGACACAACTGACAATCAGTGAATTGTAAGCTTTATAGAAAAATAACCTAGAACATTACAGTAACAAGCCAACAAATTGCAGGAATCACCAAGCATGATAACTTAAAAATCCAAGATGGTACCAAATCTGAAGAACCTCCTTGACCTAATAAGAAGACCAAGTACCCCCTGAGGAGGGACGGGAGTGATTCTGTAGCCAGTGACAGTGTCGTGACCACTGGTTTCACATCAGTCAACACATTCAACATGAGGTGTTTTTGTCTGAAAAAATGTTTTAAGTAATTTTATCATTTTATCCACCTCATCATTGACATATCAAAATATTCACACTCCATTAGGAATTTTGTAAAACTAAGTTATGAACAGATTTTTTTCATGCTTTTTCTGGACATGCACTTTGAAAACAATTTTTTGAAAGAAAAATATGCCTAGATGAATTTCGAGTAAAACTGTGAAAACAAGAACATAATTCTAAAAGCATGTTTCAGTCAGGATACTGTCAGGAAAAAGGAAACATTGAGTATTTCAGAAGAGCAAATTTAATTTAGGAAATTGATTACATGGTTGGGGAGACCTGAGGTAAACCAGAGATGCTGATGTTAGGAAATTATCCCTCCCGTGGGGTGAGAGAAGAAGGCTCACTATTGAGGTTTTTGTTTGGGTTTTTTTTTTTTTTTTTGAGATTTATTTATTTATGCTTATAGAACTGGGTTACAGGCCAGAGGTATGGTGGGTGAGAGGATTCACCAGAAACAGTAGGAAGCAGAACAGGCAGATCTACTGAAATACACTGCTGAGGGGAGCAACGGGCAGGTCATAAGAGGTCTGCCACACCATGTGGGTGAGCTCCCTGGTGGGAGATTGAACTCGTGCAGCAGTGGCTGTGGGGAGCTTCATAATGTGGTGCTTTAACCCGTTGTGCCACCAGGAAGAGCCCAATACTAAGGTTTTTAGGGGAGTGCTGGGGAGCTGGAGCTCCTCCTGAAGAGGTGTCTAGCCTGGTTCCTGAAGGGGTCAGTGGGTCTGGAGTATTGGAAGGAGCCTTGCATGCTGCCAAAGCAGAATCATGCTGGTAGAAGCAACATGCAGACAGGGAGGAAAGGGCCCTCTCCCCCTTCCGCTGCCATCTCCTGGCACACAGCTTTGCAAACCCTCATAAGAAGCCTGCTCTCCAAGGAGAAATAGGACTTTCAGAGTTCCGAGGATAGGATCACAAAGCAGGAGACAATTTGGATTTGCCCCTGACAGACCAGTTGCTTAGTAAATGTCAGAACAGCCATCCACTCATTCAGAGGTGAATGAAGTAATGCCTCCAGTGTGCCGAATGCTTCCTAAGTGAATAGGGCAAGTCACTGAAAAAAAAAAATGCAGATAAAAATCTCTGTCCTTGGGACAGAAAGGACATATCCCCTATGGAGGAAAGATGGCTGGGATAACAGAGCAAGTGTTAGTCACCTCACAGTGCTAAGAGGTTTCTGGGCCCCAACACAGAACTGGAAGGAGCAAGAACTAGAAAAAGTTTACTACCAAGTGCCTCACCCTGAAGGTACTTTTCCTTTGGTGGCCACGGAAGGTTGTCTAAGACCAAAGAAGAGTTGCCAAGCCAACAGGATGATAAACAGGCATGCAAACCCAAACAACATTTGCAGAAAATAATAGTTTGTGAGATTTTACAGGAAATGACTAAACCGAAAGCCTGCATGAACTGGAATGTACATTTGAGAGGCATGATCAGAGAGCGTCCAAAGGCCTTTTGATTGGAGAAGGGCAGTCATTCCTGAAAAATTCATTCTTTTACCCTTTATAGCATGTTTTATACAATTACATATCATGTGTACTTACTTAAATGTTACTTTGTATGTCAAATACTAATATATCAAGTAATAAAGATAATTTTATTTTTAAATACTAGGAATACTTTTGGGAAGCCAATAGAAAGGATCAAGTCACTGGAGGGAATAACTTGGGCAGCTTCAGCTTTGTGTGCAGCCATCATGCCCATGGAGGCAGTGGGCAGTGCCAGCAGTGTTCAGGGGAAAGAAGAAAGTTGTCTGTCCTGCTGGCGGTTTTTTTTTTTTTTTTTAAAGATTTATTTATTCATTCGTACAGAACGGGGGTACAGGCCAGAGATGTGGAGGGTGAGAGGATTCACCAGGGACAGAGTGGGGAGCAGAACAGGCAGATCGACGAAGCACACTGCTGAGGGGAGCAGCGGGCGGGTCAGGAGAGGTCTGCCACGCCATGTGGTCACCTCCGGGGCAGTCGGGAATCGAACTCATGCGGAAGTGGCTTTAGCTTCTCAGTGCTGTGCTTTAACCTGCTGCGCCACCAGGGAGGGCCCTGGCGGTTCTTTACTTTAGATCTGAAGGCTACAAACAGGAAGTTGTTGTTGTTTATTTTTATTTATGCATACAAGAACTCTGACACAGGCCAGAGGTACGAGAGAGGGGGGGAGAGGATTCATCAGAGACAGAGTGGGGAGAACAGATTTACTGACATATACTGCTGAGGGGAGCAGCAGACGTGACAGGAGAGGTCTGCTGCACCATGTCGGTCAGCTCCCTGGCCGGGGATCAAACTCATGCTGCAGTGGCTGGCACTATCTTGGCAATGCTGTCTTTAACCCCTGTGCCACCAGGGAGGCCATACAAACAAAATTTTAAGCATATAATAGTGTGGGTTTGCTAAGGTTGCTAGAGCAAACTCCCACAGACTGGGAGACGTAAACAATAGAAATTTATTTTCTCAGATTTCTGGAAGCTCGTATCTGTGATCCAAGTACTGGCAGGATGGTTTCTTCTGAGGCTTCTGTCCTTGACATGCATACTCTGGCCTCTTGCTGCCTCCTCACATGGGTGCATGGCCCTACTGTTCCTCTTGTGCTCTAAGTCCTTTGTGTAAATCTAGTCACGTTGGCTTAGCACCCCACAGGAATGCCCTCATTTAAATTTAGTCACCCCTTTAAAGACCCTATGTGGAGTAACATTCACTTTCTGAGACACAAGAAGTGGGAACTTCAACATGAATTTGGGGGAAACACAATTCAGCCCATTACAACATTTTCAAAGCATAATGTTCCCAAGCAGATGATTGGGAAAACCACAGAAGTAATGTCAGTGACCATTGGCTGTGTTTAACTACAGAGCCAGCGCAACAATAAAGATAGCAGATAGGGTGAGCAAACAGGATAAAGATACCCTGTGCCCTGACAATCTGGAAGGAGAAAATGACCCAAAAAATCAGGTTGGAAGAAAGAAAATACTAGGAATGTTTTCTAATTTCCGATCCATAATGGCTAGAAAATCATCTGTCAAATGTGGCAAATGAAATAGAACAGTCTAAAATTAGCCCAAAATCAGATGGTAGAATTTTGTGTAAGATAGAGATAACAACTTAGTGAAGGGGGGAGATAAGCTGTTCATTAACCATTGGGACAATTTAGTAGCTGTCTGGAAAAAATAAAGTTGGAACCATACCTTTTTCTATACATCAAGTTAAATGTCAAATGAATCAAAAATTGAAATGTGAAAAAATGTAACTTTAAAAGCTCTGGAGATAAAAACAGTAAAATTTCTTGATAACCTTGTAGAACTTACAATCCAGAAACTATCAGAGATAAATTAATAAACCAAACTGTAGAAATCAAACGCAAACACCCTGATTCCAAAGGCAGACTTCAGAAAACTGGAGAAATGTAACTGTAATTCATATCACAAGCAAGGGACTCTTATCCCTAGTAAAGAGTTTTTTTCAAGCAGACTAGATAAAGACCCTCTAGAGAAAACAAAAAAAAACATACACATCACGTAGAGAAACACAACAGGCTGTTAGACATGAAAGGATGCTCACCTTCGCTCATTTTTACACCCATCAAATTAGAAAAGGCCCAGTAGTCTTAATAGCAAAGTGTGGTGATACTAAGAAAATAGGGACACTCCTAGATTCCTGGGGAAATTAAATTGTGACAGTCCTGTGAAGAGCAGTGTGGTGACATCTGTGGAATGACTAGTTTGCTTCCCCTTGGCATGGCAGGTCCACCTGTATACTGGCACCAGTGCGAAGTTACACCACACAAAATGATGCTTGCAGCTTTGTGTGTAATGCTGGGTTGTTGGAAAAGTCATAATGTCGTTTTTCTGTTTTTCAAGTAAAAATGCATCACAACTTTTCTGACAATCTGTTCGTAAAAGCTCAAGGGTGAATAGAGTATTAATAAGGATCTTATTAATAAGGATCTAGTTAAGTAAATAGTGAAATACTGTGCACCTGATAATAAAAGAATGAGACTTTTCCCAAAAGCCAGGCACTGAATAGGAAAGCCCCATGGTGGATTGTTTAGTGAAAGTGACAAAATGCATATGAATGTTACCTCCTGTATTAGTAACAGGTTAGCAGTATGAGAGGGTAGAGGTATAAGTCTGCATTTGTATTTGCTGGTATAGAGGATAAAGCCTAGAAAGTTATATAAATTAAAGTTAGTATTTACTGATGTAAGTTAGGAAGGAGGCTTTTCTCTGCATGACTTGATATAATTTCTGCTTTTTGAAACATGAATTATCTGTTCAAGAAGGTAAGTTTAGGCCGTCCCTGATGGCGCATCCGGTTAAAGCACAGCACTACGAACCTGTCTGCAGTCCCTGCAGCACGAATTCCATCCCCAGCCAGGGAGCTGACCCACATGGCGCGGCAGACCTCTTCTGTCTCACCCACTGCTCCCCTCAGCAGTGTATTTCAGTCCATCTGCCTGTTCTGCTCCCCACGCTGTCTCTGGTGAATCCTCTCACACGCATACCCCACCTCTGCCCCTGTACCCCAGTTTTTGTATTCACAAATATTTTTTTAAAAAAAGAAAAAGTTTAAATTGAACATGGACAGCAAATACAGTCCTGCTATTTAGTATTTGCTGAATAGAGGTGACCTTTCTGAATCATCATAGCTTTCTCATCTGTAAAAGGCAGTGATCTAGCTCTCAGTGCTGCTATTAAGCCCAGGGAGAAGATGGGCATCAGGGAGCAAAGTGTCAGACCCTAACAAATAGAGGAGCAAATGATGGTTGACTCATGTTGCAACTCTTAGCCTGGTAGTAAATCACTGTTATTTAAGAGACATCAGCCTTAACTGGCCGGTTCCTCTGCAGAACCAGACATCGTGGGTCCTGTCCAGCATGGCTGCCCTCTACTGGAGAGTGAAAGGCCAGGGGAAGAAGGCCATCGACTGCCTGCGCCAGGCCCTGCACTACGCCCCGCACCAGATGAAGGTGAGCAGGACCAGAGGTGTGCACCCCTGTCTTTACGTCCTTTCCACGGCCCTGTGGCTTATCCTGAGGTTTCGACCAGACCTCTTCCCGCTCAGCTAGTGAGGAAGTGATAGAAGGCTGGGAACAGTGGAAGAACCCGGGTGGCCCTGGTATAATTCACTCAGACCTGTGAACTACACCCACTTTTGAGCTTCCTCTACCTCAGCAAGCAGGGGAGGGGTCTTCAAAACCCCTGTCAGACATCATATTGTCCAGCACTCCTGCTCTATCAGCCACCCAGCGGCCAGCACACACTGGCCTGCATGGACATGGCCCCACAGCCCAGCACCCTCGGCCTGGAGGCCCACTAGGCTGTTCAGTACACGCCGGACTTGAGCTTGCTTCCAGACAGAAACAAAAGCAAAGTTTCATGTCTCCATATAAGTTGTGCCATTTCAGATCTTTAACTCCTTTTCCCACACACAAATGAAAACCAGCTGACTTTGTGCAGCATCAGTCTTTCCCAAAAGCCACTTACTATTAGGATGACTGAGAATATACAGACTTTGCACAGCACATTCATCCTGTGGGCTAAGTTCTGCCGTTCAGCTCTAGAGCTCAAACTTCCTAAAGATGTGGCTTATGTGTCTCTGTCCATAAGGCCAGTATCGCATAGTGGGGAGCACTGCTCCTTTCCTAGTGTTAGGATCCTAGGTCAGTTACTGAAGCTCTCTGGCTTCAGGGAATGATAAGCAACCCCAGGTGTCCAGGAAGACAAGGATGGGTCTTTTTTTCCCCTTCTTCTGTATCTCCCAATTCAATGTAACAGTTCGCTCACAGGACACATTTAAAGGAAATCAATACCTATGATACTAATAATGTCACTACAAGTTCAACCCATCATTGTGCTCTATACTGCCAAGCAATAGCGAATGACCAAGACTCTAAATCAGAAGTCAGAGAACTCTTGCCCTAAGGGCCAGCCAGTCAATAAGAAATAGGCCCTGCAGGCCAGACAGCCTCTGTTGCATGCTCCATGGCAGCATGAAAACAGCATGCAAGTACATCACAGTGGGGCAATGCTTCGCTCCCAGAAAAACATGACAAAAACTGGTGGCAGGCTGGATTGGGCCTGTGGGCCAAACTTTTCCTGCCCCTGCTTCCCATGATGCAGGATATCTCACAGAAGATACTTCTGCTGTGTGACTCACAGTGTGGTTTGTGGACAGTTGTTAGACCACAGATAACCACGAGCCCGCGGCGAGACCATAAGCTTGCGCCAATATGTAAACCAACGATCTCTCAGCACTTTGGTCTTGTATGAGGCAAGACTTTCTCAATGGGAGAAGTGACGCATTGGTTTCTGGAGCACAGGCCAACTCCAGTACCCTTCCCTCCTCACCACTCCCCTTTCCTCTCCCAGGACGTGCCTTTGATTAGCCTGGCCAACATCTTGCACAACGCCAAGCTCTGGAATGACGCTGTCATCGTGGCCACCATGGCCGTGGAGATCGCGCCCCACTTTGCTGTGAACCACTTCACCCTGGGCAACGTCTACGTGGCGATGGTGAGGCTGGCGAGGGAGCAGGGCGTACACCTTAGCGCTCTCTTAGCAGCTCATCGTCTTTGATGTTGAAACTTCTTTGACATCAGTGTCAGTGCCCTGCAGTTCTCTGTAAGTCTTCCTTCTAAAATCGCAAGCTCCCCCAAAGACGGAGTCTATAGATAAGGGGGTTGTGAGTTTCTTTGACACACGATATTCAGCTGAGGATTTACAACTCTGTAGTTGCTCACCAGGACTTTCAACATGTAAAAGTTGAGTGAGATTTACCCACCATTTCCTGGAGACGTGACCTGGACAGAAGCCCCCAACTCCCGAGTGTGCATGCTCGTGTTCGTGCCCACCGCGGTCGTGATCACCGCCTGCTGGCCGGGAGCCTGTCCTGGCCTTCCTGGGGCTCTGCCTGTTTCTCAGGCCGTATTTTCACCTTGTTGGATAAATTCTTGTTTAAGTGTTTGTCTCGCCCTAGAATAAGTTCCTTCAGCAAAAGAATTCTCCATGTCCCACTCCCAGCATGCCACACATTAGCACATAGTAGTAGGTGCTCACCAAACATTTAATGCACGGTGAAATGCCGTGACCTTGAAGGAAAACAGCAAAAACTGCAAAACCTTCATCCGCACCCTCATTCGGTCAGAAACAAAGACTGACTGGACAACGTAGACTCCCAAAGGCCCCCCAGAAGCTGCCATAGCCAGATTTAACGTGAGAATCACACCATCCGCTTTGAAGTGGAGCTGGGTGGCCCTCTTCCCAAGGCACTTCAATAAAAGTTAATAGAGTGAACAGCCTCAGGCTGTAAGCGTTCTGTGTCATCCTCCATTTCAGGAAGGGTAATTTAGCCAGGTAAGCATTGCTGAGTATGCAGGTTTCCCCTCTCGGCTTCCTAAACTTGAAGACTATTTTCATCCCCAGCAAATGTGAAATTCCTACTGTGAATGAGGACGCGCCTCGCCCCGCGTTTGGCTAGAAGGAATCGGTCAGTCAGTGGTTTGTGCTCTCCTTTGAGATTATCAGTCTAGTAAAAGGTCAGCACCTTCAATGTGGCAGTGACCGTTTTCGAGCCATGTCCTTATGTTTACATGTTGGAGAGGAGACAGGTGTTTCCAGATCTGCACGGGTGGAGACACCCAACTTGCCTCCATCTTTCCATCTACAGCAGAAAGTTCACACGGATGCAAAGTGACCGGTGCCAGGCATAGCTCCCGTTGTTTCTGTCGAGGGTTGAATGGTGAAGTTCATTGGAGTCGGCACCCAGCCCTGCACCCAGAGGTGCACCGTCACGCTGGTGCGTCCCGTTATCGCCAGTTACTCCATGGCGGGCAGCCCCTGGGTAAAGTGCCTCCACGATGTGCCCAGGGCTATCAGCCTTACTTCAGGGTTCTCCGCAGGTCCAGACACAGTGAGAAAAATAGCGGGGCCGCCATTCACGCAGAGACCCTGCTGGAGAGGACGGTCAGGGCGCGTTCGGCCTGCTGATCCTGTCCCTCTTGTGTTTGTCCCTTTGCCCCTCACAGGAAGAGTTTGAAAAAGCACTGGTGTGGTATGAATCAACCCTGAAGCTGCAGCCCGAGTTTGTCCCGGCCAAGAACCGAATCCAGACCATCCAGTGTCACTTAATGCTGAAGAAGGCCCGGCGGTCTCCTTAGTGTGGCCTCTGGCCCCGCCCCTCTTCTCTCTTCCCTCCTTCTCCCTCCCTCCCACCCTTTCTCTCCACCTGCCCTTCAAAAAGGAATAAGAAAAGAAACCAATCATTGTCAGTATCTACTTTTAATGATGTGTGTGAAAGTAACTGAGTAACAGGACTTTTACGTATGTGGGAATTGGTTTGTTTGTTTTTAAGTTCCCTCTTTCCCCCAGCCGCCCTCAGAAACACAGATTTCTTACAAGGAAAATGCAGCTTAAAGAGACTGTGTAAATATGAGCCAAGACATTTCTGGAGCTGTGCTCTGGCTCCAAAACCTCAACGCCTTTAGGGCTTTTCTCAGTGGTCCAGCCTGCCTCCTCCTCCAGCGGGGGCTGAAACTGCACTGCACATTCTCTGCTTCCTGTCGTAGCCTCTGTTGTCAGTGGAAATGCAAAAGCCCATCTGGTGCCAGTCAGTGAGAAGCCCCGTTCTGTGCTCGCGCCGTTAGACCCCCCCGTGCCGTCCTGGTCTTGTCGTCCCGCGCTGCTGTGTCACAGACTCTCAGAGGTAGTTTGCAGGGGAAGAAGGGGAAATGACTTTAAAAACAAAGTATTTACAACATCCAAACTCTTAGATCACCGGACCTTTGTAATGTTATTTATGTTGGGGAGGGAGGGGGGCTGAGAAGGGGACATGAGCAGTGTACAACATCTATATCATTTGTACTTTAATTACGAATCACAAGGAAACCAATACGTTGAAATCCTATATAACAGGTTTATATATAGAATATGTATATTTGAAGCCCTCCACAGACTGAGTCTGTGTCTTACTAATTCTTTGTTCACTGTGTTACCCACCTTGGAGTGAGGTGTGAGTCTCAACTCCCTCTCTGAGATCTAGGCCGAGCTCCCGGAGAGTGACGAGCCAAGGTGGGGTGACTCCGTTCAATGCTTTTACCTCTGGTCCCAGGAGAATCAGGGACTCCAGACATTTGGGAATCTTCAAGGGCACATACTGAGAACAAAAATAAAAGTTGTTTATACGTAAAATAGGTCTTGAGTGTGGTTTTTCTTTGGATGGAGCTCCTGTGGACTGTCTGATGCCTTCACCTCTGTCTGCGCCAGCAAGGTGAGAAGGGAAGACAGCCCATCACTGGTTGTGTGGTGGATGAGCACATTAGTGTGGTACATATCACTGGGAAATCTGCACACACGCAGAGCATCAGAACTTGGGGTGTAATTGACCTTACCAGAAAAGGAGGGATAATCTAACCACAGAGTCTCGTCCCTTGGATGAGCACCCATTGAAGCCATCTGAGTAAGCTTGGTGAGAACCAGACCAGTGTAAAGTTGAGCACTCCACTTGGCCCAGGGCCCACAGAAGACAGGACGTCTACAGATGCCCCTAGAACGTTACCAGAGAGCAGTCGTGTCAAGTACTGGGTGCTGAACCTGGAGCTTTTGATTCCAGCACAGATGCTGTCACTTCTTCAAGCAGGTGAGCGGTTGGGTACACCTGTGAGCTCTGTGTCCTTCACGCAGCTAGAGTTGTTCAGGACAACTTTTAGCAGATGTATTTCTGAGAGCAAGTTCATCTGTTGCTGAGTAAAATGAGTCTTACTCACTAAGGGACCCTGGTAAATTTGTGCCCAAGTATGCTGTTGGCCCACCTCTCAACAATTTGGCATTCCCTAAAAAACTAAACTTTGGGGGGACCTTTTTTTGTAATTTACAATGAAATTCCACCTTTGGTGTACAATGTGAGATCTGGCAGGTGTGAAGAGCTACGTAGCCCTTGTAACAAGGTACAAAACCTCCATCAGGGTCCTCCTTGGTGGCACAATGGGTTGGAGCACAGCGCCACAAATCTAGCTGCAGCCACTTAAGCATAAGTTCGAGCCCCAGCTAGGGAGCTGACCCACGTGGCGCAGCAGAACCTCTCCTGTCTCCTTGCCCCTCTCAGTGGTGTACTTCGTCAGTCTGCCTGTTCTGCGCCCCACTCTGTCTCTGGTGAAACCTCTCATTGCCCCTGCACTTCTGGCCTGTACCCCAGTTTTGTATGCATAAATAAATAAATCTCTTAAAAAGGGGGAAAAAACATGTCACCCCCAAGACTCCTTCAGGTGACCCTTTGAGGCAACACAACACCCTTAACCCTTGGCTGCTGGCCCTCCCTACCGTGTGTCCTTGTGCTGTATGTCCTGTGAGTGGCATTCCAGGGTGCACGGCTTCAAGTCACTTCACTTCACTTAATGCACTGGTTCACAGGTTCATCCATGTGGTTGCACGAGTCAGTCACTTGTTACTCAGTTGCTAAGATAAAGATACAAGAAACATTCACACAGGTTTTTGCTTGTGTTAATATTCATAGCCATTTTCCTGTTGTATCAGGTTCTTGCTATGTTCCAGGGTTATTCTAAAAGTTTTCCTTAAAATAAAATTCATCTAATGGCCCTCCCTGGTGGTGCAGTGGGTTAAAGCAGCACTAAGAAGCTTAACCCAATTCCTCATGAGTTCAATCCCCGCCTGCCCCGGAGGAGATCCACATGGTGCTGCAGACCTCTCCTGACCCGCCCGCTGCTCCCCTCAGCAGTGTACTTTGTCGATCTGCCTGTTCTGCTCCCCACTCTGTTCCTGGTGAATCCTCTCACCCTCCGCATCTCTGGCCTGTACCCCAGTTCTGTACAAATAAATAAATAAATCTTTAAAAAATAATAATAAAGTAAAATTCATCTAAGCCTAACTCTTAGCCAGGAGTGTAGGTGCCGTTATTATTCTGATTTTAGGAATGGGGAAACAGACTGCAATTGAGTAACTTGCCCTAGGCCACAGCTGGGAAGTGATAGATTCAACCTATCAACCTACACAATCTTAAATGTTGAGCCAGGACTTTTGAACACCATGTTAAATTTATCAATTATTCCACGTGATCCTCACAACTACAAAACAGGGTAGATGTTCTTTTACAGATAAGAAAACCAAGAGTTACAGATGAAATAACTGCTTCATAATTACATATGTGTTGGAGTTGATTCAAACAAGCTCACCTTTGCCTAAATTAATGCTCTCAGCTACTCTACCATCCTTCATTTGTGCAGATTGTTGGTGAGTACTTTGTTCTTTTTTTTTTTAAGATTCATTTATGCATACAAGAACTGGGGTACAGGCCAGAGGTGAAGGGGGGTGGTGACAGGATTCCCCAGAGACAGGGTGGGGAGCAGAACAGCCAGACCTACTGAAATATACTGCTGACGGGAGCAGCAGGGAGACAGGAAAAGTCTGCTGCACCATGTGGGTCAACTCCCTGGGCGGGGATTGAACTCATGCCGCAATGGCTGAGGACAGCTTCATAATACAGCTCTTTAACACATTGTGCCACCAGGGAGGGCCATAATTCCACCAGTTTTCTGAGGCATTGTTCACATGTCAAGACACACTGCCCCTACAGCATCTGTGATAAACCCCTTGGTGATATCACACTGCATGGAAATGACCTGACTATGTGACTAGTACCAAGTCAGATGCTTAGCTCCATGTCTAACCTATGCCTGTATCCCCTACTTTCACCACATGTATACCTGACAGGAAAAAGTTGCTTGATAAAAAGAATTACTCAGCAACTGAATTAAATGTGAAAATACCCAGCCATATCCTAAGAAGCTATAACAACATCAGGGAGAAGAGACTGAATGCTACGGAAAACGAGAGGGAAAGAATCAAGAACTCCAGAGAACACAGGGAGAAGCAACTCTCACTTAAACAACAGAAGGACCAACTGGCCTGTCAGGTCTCCCTCAAGCCCCACACTGCTCCTGATTCTTATAAAGTGATCTGAATACGGACAGGCACACACTGCTTCAATCCTGCCACCCAATCTTTCTCCATGTCTAGAAATAAATTACTTTTCCCATTATGTTAGCAGCTTTCTTCCATTTTTGGACCACAATTCAAAAGCTTGATTGCTTAGGACAGTGATTCCCAGCCAGGAAGGTAAGAAGCTTGCCCATGACAGCACTTAATAGAAATATCTGAGGAAATTTTATCTTTCATGTTCATGTTGGTGGATTTCTTCAATTCTATCTTCCCATTCACTGATTTTCTTTTCAATGGTGTCTAGTCTGTTTAAGCTACCCACTGAGATTTTTATCTCAAGAATGAGATGTTTTTACTTATAAGTGTCTTTTTCATCACATCTACCTATTCATATTTCATGATGGCTCCTTGTTTTATGAGTACTTGTTTTATGAGTTTTTTTTCTTTTAATTATTTGAATACTTTCAGCATTATTTTCGAAATTGCTTATTACTTCTTGTTCACCAGGAATAAGTTCTCCTTCTAAGGTATGTGAACTGTCTGACTCCATTCTGTTGAGATGTCCTAGTTCTCCATCTTGAAATATCTAGTTTCTATATTCACTCACATTTAGGGTTCTCCAAATTTAATAGATATCTTGTATTAAACCTAAACTCATTTATCCTACTCTCTACTCAATATCTTCATGTGATCTATGCAAAGCTGAACTCTTTATCTTCCCCCCAAATTCTTGTCTTTGGTCTTCCCATCTGAGTCAGTAGCAACTGCCTTCTTCCAACTAATCAGGACCAAAAACACCCTAGAATAAGCCTTGTTTTAACACAAGTCAGATCATGTCATTGCTCTGCTTGACATTCAAAGGCGTATAAAACCTACAAAAAAATAATCTAGCTCATCTCTCTGGCTTCATTTCTTCTTGCTTCTGTAACATCTCCCTTTTGCTTATTCCTCTTTAGGCACATTGGCCTCTGTGCCACATGCTTCTGTTGCAAGGCATTTGCATTTTCTATTTGCTTTATCTGAAATACCACTCTCTTTCTGATGAAGATATTTTCAATCTACAGTTTCCTAAAGTCCTATTTTTTGTTTTACTTTTCTCTGTAACTTATCATTATTGGGGCCGGTATGTATGTTATTTATTGTCTCACTACCAACCAGAAAATGAACTAACAATACAGACTTTGTATCTGTTTTGTACCCTCATATATCTCTAGCCTCTGGTACACAGTAGATATCCAGAGAAAACTTTGGGATGGATCGATGGATGATGGATCAGTGGATGGTGCTGGACTTCCTCATGTATTTTATATTTTTTTGTCCTTACTCAGCATGAAGACAAGTACCTGAGATTAAAGACATCACCCTATGGGGAAGACTTTGAGAGTGTCTCCACTGGAATCCCCACAGGTCAAACACTTTTTTCTGTAGAAGTCTCTCATTTTGGGGTTTCCATACGACATGAAGAGTATGAGGCGCCCTCCTTCCCACGGGTAGAGGGCTCATGTCCCTAATATTTTATCTAGTTCCTGTTCCTGGAAGCAAGTCTATCTCTGTTGTTCATAAAATTAAATTTCAGTGCCTACATGGAGTCTAAGATCATAGTTCTTGAGGCCTGTGATAGTTCACAGGCGCTATGGAGTCCTGTCGTAGTTCTCGCCCTGTTGCCAGCAGTTGGTAATTTTTCCTGATTTTGAGTTCGCTCAATATTTTAAAATATTAAATCCTGCCTTTGTGTGTATTGGAGTTTGTGGTAGGGGAGTCCAGTGCATGTGTGCCTCAAAAGCTGGATATTCAGAGGGGCAGTTCTATACCACACATGACTTGTCCCCCAAGAAATCAAACCTCCCCTAGGGACCAAGAGCATCTATCTGGGTGAGAACATTGCTACTGGCGCTTCTCATGGATGTGACTTCTATCTTTTATAACAGCTGATATGGTGGCTTCAGAGAAGACTCCGTTTGGTCTGATGTTCATTCATGTCCTTCAGAGGTAGGCCATGCCCTCCAACCCCACAATCTCTGCATGGTACTGTCATGTTACGTCCAGCTTCTCTGAGAAATGTCGGGCTTTTTTATGATCTGAAAACAAGCCCAGAACCCTGATGAAAATGAGGTCCCGGCAGACCTTAACCACATGCTGACTTCATAAGAATGGCTGACAGGAGCCTGGGCCTTCTCCACAAAGGGGTCTCCAGGAGTTCTGAGGTAGAGTCCAGAGTACATCTCACCAGTCATTCTGCAGTCAGGCACCTTGGGGCCAGAGACGAGAATCAGAAGACCCAGGGACAGCTTCTGTCCATTGCTTTCCAAATCCTGCAGGTGGCAGCTGGACACAAGAAGCTGAGCATCTGAGGACCAAACTAAGAGGTGAACCGCCCGGCACTCCAAGTGCCACAATCAGGGAGCCCTCCTTAGAGGCTGGAGGCAGGTATAGGAAGCCCCTAGATCCACACTGTCCAGCCTGGTAACCCCTAACCAATCTGCCTATGGATATGACATTCATTAAAATAGAATAAAATTGAAATGTTTGTTCCCCAGTTTGCCTGGCCACATTTCAAGGGCTCACGAGCCACACGGGCAGCTGCTGATGTGAAACACTTCCATCATCAGAAAGCCCTGGGAGAACACAGCCCTAGATAGTGCATTCCACCCATTCCTGCACATACGCCCACCCCTGGGCTCCAGAAGGAGCTTCAAGGGAGCCCTTCCCATGGAGCATGCATCCAGATGGCCCTAAGGCCATCTGGATCCTTTGAAAAGACCCCTCCTCGCTTCCTCCTTCTTAAGAAATAATTACGTCTCCTCCAGGCTAGACAGGACTTGGGGTTTAGGGTTCCCGATGAAAAACAGTGTGAAATGAGATACTACCCTGGGCTAAAAGAGAACTCGGGGGTATTCCAGTGCCACTTGCGTGCCTTCCACCCCCACTGCTTCAGGCCACAGTGCCTTTGAATACGCTGTCACTTCTACCCAGAAGGCCCATTTCTGGTATCTACTTATCAGTGATCTTTGTGCCAGAGCTGCAGGTATCTGTCCATAATCCCTCAGCACCCATGTTTACACACCCAAGTGCTGGTATTCTGCCCAGAGCTTTTGTTCTGGCTGTGGGGGCACATTTGGCCTTGCACTGGTAGGCATTACTAGAGAGTGAGGGCCACCAGCTGTTGGGGTGTAAGTGGGTAAATACCTTCTTAAAATCATTCTAGGGCCTCTCCCTGGTGGCGCAATGGGTTAAAGCATCGCATTATGAAGCTCTCTGAAGCCACTGCAGCACTAACTCGATCCCCTGCCAGGGAGCTGACCCACATGGCTGGCAGACCTCTCCTGACCCGCCCGCTGCTCCCCTCAGCAGTGTACTTCATTGATCTGCCTGTTCTGCTCCCCACTCTGTCTCTGATGAATCTTCTCACCCACCATACCTCTGGCCTGTACCTCAGTCTGTAAGCATAAATAAATAAATCTTTTTTAAAAAAAAAAAATCATTCGAAGGCCCGTTCTACACTTTTTCCCAGGGTCCCCTGGGGAATGGTGAGGCCTGGGGCAGGTGGTCGAAGGGAACATTCTTTACTGACTCTCTGCCTCCCTATCTCACTTCACCTTTCCCTCCTGGTGCTCCTCAGGTCACCTCCCAAATAAATGACTTACTCTTGAACTCTCAGAGCCGGAGTCTGGAACCCACACCTGGACAAGGGCCTACCATGCACCAGATGCAGCGGTTAGTACAGAGGAAAAGAGTTTGGTCACAATGACAGGCATTAGGAGCAGTACCTGAGGGTGGGGGTATGGCTATGCTTGAGAGACAGCGACGCTCCTGTAAGAGGCTCGGGCACACCTTTCAGGATGGGATCAACTCACACTAAGACCACAATGGTGGTAACAGGGAAAATGGAGCAGAGGCGGTGAGGATGCAAGTCAGGTGCTGGCCCTGGAGGGTGCTGTGGGGTGGTGAAGAGATAGGCCGTGAGAGAGGCAGGGTCCAGGCCCTGGGGGTGGGCTGATGATGAGAGGCAGAGGAGGTTGATGGAGAGTTGCCAGGACTTTGTGATCCCTTAGACACAGAAGTGAAGGAAGGGAGGAAGAAGGTAGGGAGCAAAGGAACAGAAACGTCTACCCATTGGCTGCAAAGGTGAAGAAGATAGAAAAGTCCAGGAAAAGCCCCCTTATTTTTGGTTTGGGAAGGTGGGCAGGAGATGGAGCCATTCACTTGAGAGAAAATTCCAAAGGGAAATTCAGGTCTGGGGTGAAAGGGAAAGTTCTTTTTTGGACAGGCTGACTGAGGTGCTGTGGGGTGAAGTCTGGAAGGGGGCCCTGAGGAGTGATGCATTTATAAATCGTCCACATCTAGGGGATATTGGAAGCCGGGGGACCAAGGAGATAGTGGAATGAGAGTAAATAAGAGGAAACAATGGGGACGAACAGAGCCCTAGAGAACAATTTTCTTCTTATCTCTTCCCTCACCCTGGAAACATACATTCCAATTCATCAAGATTCACAGAGTCAGTGCTCCTGTCACCTCCTCCAGGAAGCCCACTTTGCCTTCAACCAGCACAGCAGGGCAAGCTTTCTCTCCTTTGGGTTTCTACAGTGGCTTGTTTTCGAGCATGACCACCCCTCTCTTCTAGTTAAGCTTGAGCCCTGCAGCCTAGCACAGTGCATGATCAAGGATTGTTGGGTGAATGAAAGACTGAAGAGGCATTTCTCTGAGGTTTGTATAGTATCTGCATTTGTTCTTTGGGAAGGAATGTTTGCTGCCTGGGAATAGACTGCTCTGGAAGGAGCTGACTGGACAGCCAGGTGTGAATGACTGCCTGAGGAATCAGCTCCATTCCCAGGCCTGATTTTTGAAGCTATTCTTTTCCACATGACTTATTAAATCTAATCTTTCTTCAAGATTCTCATCTCTGGACCTCTCTAGTGGCCCGGGGTTAGCCTCAGCATTATCACCCCTATGGCCTGAAAAACACCACTGAGGGGAACAGCAGGTGAGACAGGACAGGGCTGCCGCACCATGTGGGTCACCTCCCTGGCCGGGGGTTTAAACTCGAGCTGCAGTGGCTGTGGGTAGCTTCATAATGCTGAGACTTAACCCCTTGTGCCACCAGGGAGGGCCCTGAAGGGACATTGTACAGCCAGCTGTCCCTGTGTAACTCACTACCCCAAACTCAGGTACTGGAAACAGCAGTCAGTTAAGAGTCTGTCCCCCCTGTCTTGGGTTGACTAGATTTAGGCTGATCAAGACTGGGCTCAAATGGAGGGTGGGGGTTCTGCTGACTTCGTTTGGGTCATTCTGCACTTGGGGTCATTTAAGAATTACTCTGGGCTAAGCTTGGCTGGGAATTTCAGTCGGAGCACCTCTGCCCACATGTCTCTCGTTCTTTTTCCTTTTTTTATTTTTTATTTAGGTTTACTTATTTATGCATACAAAAGCTGGGGTACAGGGTAGAGGTGTAGGGAATGTGAGAGGACCCACCAGAGACAAGAGTGGGGAGCAGAACAGGCAGATTAAGGAAGTACACTGCTGAGGGGAGCAGAGGGTGGGACAGGAGAGGTCTGCTGTGCCATGTGGGTCACCTCTGGAGCCGGGGATTGAACTCAGTGTCACAGTGGCCTCGGACTGCTTCATAGTGCTGTGTCTTACCTGTTGCACCACTGGGGAGGGCACTCTCATTCTTTTACTGGCCCAAATGAGTTAGCTCAGATTATTCTTTTCATGTCAATGGCAGAGGCGCTGAAAACACACCTAGGGATGCAGGAACTTTGAGACTCTGCTCACATTATGTCTGCTAGTGTCACCTGTTGTCCAGAGCAGGGAATTGCAACCTGCCCTCAGTGGGAAGCAAGTAAGTCACACAGGACAAAGGAAAGGACCCGGGAAGAGAGAGCTCCTAGGGCCAGTCACAGAGTCCACTACCATCTGCTTGCCAGGCTAGCTTGCAGTGGGCTGATAAACAGGATATTCACCTTGTGTTCTTGTCAACTCCCAGTACTTTGGGGGTGAACTCTAACCCCACTTTGGGTGAAATGGGGGAGTTACTTCCCCAGTTATCAGTTAGAACATATCCCTCATGGTTTAACAGCTGGTGCCTTTTTTTAAAGATTTATTTATTTGTGCATACAGAACTGGGGTACAGACCAGAGGTACAGGGCCGGTGAGACTTCACCAGAGACAGAGTGGGGAGCAGAACAGGCAGATCAATGAAGCACACTGCTGAGGGGAGCAGCGGGCGGGTCAGGAGAGGTCTGTGGCACCATGTGGGTCACCTCCGGGGCGGGGATCGAACACACACTGAGGCCATTGTGGCCAGTTTGCAGTGCTGTGTCCTAACACACTGCCCCACCAGAGAGGTCCCTAACAGCTGGTGCTCTGTGGGTTGTCTCTGTTCCCTGGGGGCTCCCGTCTTAGTCATCTAGAATCCAGTGTGGTTGTCAACAAATCCCGCAGACTGGTATGGGACATGGCATTCCTGGCTACCACACCGTCTCCAGGCTCTGGCCTCCTCTACATTTTCCTCTGAACTTTTATCTCCCCTTCTGCATGTTGCTAGCTCATCTGTCATCTTCACATTTCATCATTACCAAGTCACCTATCAGAGTCTTCAAAGTAGTCAGCTCACAAGCCTATACCCCTATACTCTTCCCACTCTGAGTTCTGAAGGAAGTTTCGGGAACTGCAGTACGCTGTCATGTTCACTTGAATACTCTTGAGGGTGACAAATCTCTGCCTTGTTGGGGAATTTTTGGAAACAGCTGACAGTCAGTGATTCCAAAGCCGATGACTAAGGTGGGTGATCAAGCAGGGCCATTTGGGGGGCAGAAATAAGGTACAAGTAAGCCTGATTCTTCTGTACCTTAAAGCTACCCCTGAGGACACCCCAAAGGCACCAGGGTGGAAGCAGAGAGTATCATCTCCACACATCCACACATCGCCCCCCTCTAAGTTGGCTATTTGAAGTCACTATTGTGAAGTACAGATACACTTCATACTTTTTTTGAGAGATTTAATTTATGCATACAGAAACTGGGGAACAGGCCAGAGGAGAAGGGTGACAGGAGACAGAGTGGGGAGCAGAACAAGCAGATGTACTGAAGTACACTACTGAGGGGAGCAGCAGGCAAGACAGAAGAGATCTGTTTCGCCATGTGGGTCAGCTCCCTGGCTGGGGATAGAACTCACGCTGCAATGGCCGCAGACAGCTCAGTAGTGCTGAGACTTAACCCTAACACCACCAGGGAGGGCCCTACACTTCATATTTTGATAAGGAATTATATATTCTCATTCACACAAGGGTGAGAACATTCGGGGCTCATTTACTTAAACTTGGTTCTTATTCTATGATTCTTATTCTTTCAAGTCCTTTGAGAATCTGATAAAAGTCTTGGATTTTCTCTCCAGAAAAAAGATTGCTCATGAGCCCATGTTTTGCAAATAACTTTGGGGAGTCCGTGGACCAAGAGGCCAGCCCAAATGTCCCAGGTAAGAACACCTTTGGAGTGATGCCCTAACTAGATTGCTGGCACTGAGAACCACAGGCTGGGGGAGGTGGGGGTAGGGGTGGGGGGCTGCTTCTGCCCTCACATCTCATGAAACCAGCCCAGGGCTATGTCACAACAGTCTCCAGAAACAGCAGGTGGAAGACTGTGAGCTCTTCCTCACTCTGGAACTGGCTTTGTGGATGAGGATCCCAAGGCCAGCATATCCTCAGAGTCCCTTTCTCAGAACAGCTGCATTTTATCCTCTACAAGGTTCTTGCTGGGGAGAAGCAGGAACAATCGAACGGCTACTCCAACCCCACCGATAGAGACAGGTCAGAAACGAGCTTTAATTCGGCAGTTTAGGCCCGTCCAGGCCAGGCCCCAGGTCCTCGCTGCCCTCCCTTCTGGCACCTGTCGCTCTGAGCAACAGCCAAGGACACGAGGTGGGAGGGGCTGCCATGAGGCCTCGCGGCCACAAGAGGGACCCACCGTTTGCTCTGAAAGGACAAGGAGTCTGGCTGGGATCCGGATCGTGACTCCCGCCTCCCTCTCCCCCACACCCACGCATTTCAGGGTGGCGCTGGCGCTGGCTGCGGAGGGGAGGGCCTGGGGCCCCGGGCTCAGGTGGCCACGGCCAAGGGAGCTTATCCCCCAGCCACCTGCTTCTTCCCAGGTGGGGCACCCGGCTTTAGGCCCAGGATCCCCTCCAGACCGAGCGGGGCCACCCCTAACACCCCTGAGTTCTGGCTTGTTATAAGATGTGCTTCATCCCCTCTTAACTTTTTCCTTTCTTGATGGCACAAGCAACCCAAATTCAAAGGGGAAAACGAGAACATTCAGCTGGGCAAAGAACACCACCTGTAACCAACCAGCTCTTCTCAGTGATAAGACCTGTCACCAAAAAAGGGGAACACAGAACTGCCTGGGCCCTTACAGAGCTTGCTCTTTGGGGGACTGATAAGAAGGGGAGCTTTCAGGGAGAATGGGGGTGCAGTGATATCCATGGGGTGTCTCAAAGAGAGCCAGGGAGATACTACAGGGTTTTGGCTGCAGGTGTCTGGAGGGGAAATATGTGGTGGTGGAGGGAAGGGGAAGGCAGGAGCCTACCTTGTGTCATTCTTGGGCCCTGCTGTGCGTCAGGAGTTAGGGTCGTAGCCCACTTCCCTATTCCTAATGAACCCACCAAAGTCACTCCCTCAGGGTGCACAGCAAGAGGAGAGATGGAGCCCAGAACCTAAGCCAGGACAGTCTTGCTCCAGAATCTGATGCCTTTATAAACTCCCCTCCCCCACCACCCCCAGACTCCTCAGACTTGGAGAATGCCAGAATGCTGCCCCTGGCCTACCTTCACATTCCCCACCTGCACCTAAAGCTTCCACACACACCCCTGAGTTTGCTGGACAACCCCAAGGGTGGAGGGTTCCTGACTTCACAGGACCCCCTAGCCCTCGCTGGGGCGACTGGTGTGGGGGGCAGGGGTCATGAAGAAAGGGCCTTCATCAGATCCTGCAGACAAGAATCCACCACCCCTGAGTGGGGTCTCCAGTTTGCAGGGCAGAAACTGCTCTCATCCTAGTTTCCTCTGCAGAATGGGCCCCAGAGACTCCACGTCCCTGGCAAGGGGCCCCAGCTACCCTGCGAGGGGGCAGACAGCTCTGAGAACAGGCACAGCTGCCTCTGCTCCCCACCTCCCTTTCTTAGGACATCTCTCCCCAGACTCAGCTCAGAGGCCCAGGGAGAGGCCGCCCCTGGTTGCCAGGACAACGGCTCCATTGTTCCTGCTGCTGGAGTTTAGCAGCCCTGCGCTGGGTTCCTGGACCCAGCTCGCCCTACCATTCTTGAGTCAGTGGAGCCAGCAGGGCCCCATTCTACTCCTCAGGCCTCTTTGTCGAGTCAGGATGCAGTGGGGGGGAGACAGGCTGACTGGTCACCATGCCAACATCACATTGCCCACATCCCTGGGGGAGGGGAGTGGAGGGGCCGGGCTGTGGGACCTTCAGCTGTCTAGGGAGTGTGCATCTGTCCCTTGGGTCACCCACCTGCCTAGGGCCCAGTTAACAATCCTCAGGAGTTTTCTGGGAGGAGTTTTCTCGAGCTCTCAGAGCTTCCACCCAGTTTGCTCCATTTTTGCTAAATTAAGCAAAGCTGGGGCCTGAGGCTTCTTTACCCACCCTGAATTTTCAGTCAGCAAGCAGGCCCAGCTGTGGGAGAAGTGCAGGCTGCGGCCTGCACTCACACATTCCTTCACTCACTTGATTCTACCTCATTCATTCAACAGCTTTGGCATTCAGTGGTGGGTTGACCATCTTGCCCACTAAGGACTATTAAAACCACAGGAAAAACGCTCCTACCCCAAAAGATAAATGGTCTAAGGGCCAAAAATTAGACAGCAGAGGCAGGACTCCAGGTCAACATTACCAATTTTAAGTCAAGAGGTGACATTCTCCTCATCTCTGCACGGTATGTAGGTCGTGGCTGTTGACTCAAAGCTTCCACCAGGAAGTTAAGGGCAAGTGTATTATACAGAGTAAATGCCTAAGGAGTGTGTAGTGAACGAGGACTGGAAGGATGGGTGGGTAGGGCAACTGATGGACAGACGGATGGACAGACGGATGGACGGATGGAATGACGGGTAGACCTCTTCATGAGAACAACTCAGACTACTGACCATAACCCGGAAGACAGCCACCCATTCACTCAGCCATTCATCTGCACATTTGTTCCATAAATAGGTTCCTGAGTGCCAGGCCCTTGGCTGGGCACTGGGGCATAAAGGACAATAGGCAGATATCTCTGTCCACGTCTGGTGGGAGCGTCAGACAAGTGAACTGCCCGTGCAGTGCAGGGGAGCGAGTGTCCCAAGGCTCCAGCCAGGTGCCCGCGATGGCTTCCTCTTGTGTTCTGGGTCCCGAGTCACAGAGCCTCTAAGCGGAAATGGATCCTAAAAACTTCCAGTTCTGTTTTTTTTTTTTTTAAAGATTTATTTATTTATTTGTACAGAACTGGGGTACAGGCCAGAGATGCAGAGAGTGAGAGGCTTCACCAGAGACAGAGTGGGGAGCAGAACAGGCAGATCGACGAAGTACACTGCTGAGGGGAGCAGCGGGCGGGTCAGGAGAGGTCTGCCACGCCATGTGGTCGCCTCCGGGGCAGGCGGGAATCGAACTCATGAGGAAGTGGCTTTAGATTCTCAGTGCTGTGCTTTAACCCGCTGCGCCACCAGGGAGGGCCCCAGTTCTGTTTTTACCTGCTTTGGTCATTTCCCCATTTTTGCTGTATCGATAAACCTATCTATTTCATTAATAGATTTCTTTAACTGACTCACTTGTTAAGCTCTTTAAAATGTACGTTAACATGGAAACTTTATAATCACTTCTAGAAATGGAAGCTCCATTGTAAATAAAACAGTGTTATTAAATTCTTGAGAGGTGAGGTTATACTGCGATGGACCTGATTCTAAGACCCAGTCTCTTATTTAAAAGGGAAAATTGGGGTCCTTCCTGGTAGCGCAGTGGGTTAAAGCACAGCACAGTGAAGCTGTCTGCAGCCACTACAGCACCAGTGAGTTTGATCCTGGCCGGGGAGCCGACCCACATGGTGCAGCAGACCTCTCCTGACCCGCCCACTGCTCCCCTCAGCAGTGTACTTTTCAGTCCATCTGCCTGTTCTGCTCCCCACTGTCTCTAGTGAATCCTCTTACCCCCCTGCACCTCTGGCCTGTACCCCAGTTCTGTATGCATAAATAAATAAATCTTTAAAAGAAAAATAAAAGGGAAAATTGCAGATATCATTGAGGGCTTAGCAACATGGGCACCCACTTGGTTCATTCCCTTTTACTTAAAAGATTTGAAAGACTTGCCCTAAAAATTTAAGGACAAGGAGCTGTTCTTAGTGGGTGATTTCCTGTTATGTAGGGGATGGGCTGGACTTGCCACCTTACAGCCATCTCAGGTCTGTGCCCACACTTTGACAAACACGGCTGGGCCCTGGCCCCCGCTGTGCAGGCTGCTCTGTTCCCCTGCAGGGCGGCTCAGCCTGAAGGACAGGTGAGTCTCCAGAGGTCCCCACCCTGTGCAGCGCTCCGGGGCAATGCAGAGGGCCTCTACGGCTCCTCTCTCCACCACACCAGCCACCTCCAGATCAGCTGCTTGGTCTATTCCCTCCGGTTCCTCCAGAGTCAGCTGGTTTATCCCTCAAGAGGGAAGCCCCAAGGGCAGAGATTCCCCCAGTCCTTCCTGTGTGCAACACTCAGCAGGGCCTCAGTCACTGTGGTGACTCATTGGTCTCTCCTTGATTCTGCAGCTGGTCAGCTTTTGACATTATCCCTTCCAAGCATGTTATAAAAGGCAAAACAAACTGACTAGCATTATTTACAGAGGAAGGAGAATCTGAGCCCCCAAATATGCTCTACTACACACACAAACACACACTTATTGCTAACCCCCGAGAATCTACCATTAGTGCTTCATTCCTCTGCATATATGAGCCAAGAGGTAGGCTGGTTGAAGAATTACTCCAGTTAAAATATAAAGCAACTTAAGAAATGTCCATAATAGAGAGAGAGGAGAAGTAGATTAGCGGTTTCCTAGGGGCTTGAAGAGGAGAAGTAAAGAGTACGGGTTGGTTATTTTTTGAGGTGATGAAAATGTTCTATAATGGATTATAGTAATGGTTGCACAACTATGTGAATATGCCAGAAAGTCTTGGGGGTATATAATTTAAATGAGTGACTTGTGTGGTTGTGAATTTTATCTTGATAATGAAACTCTGTGAGTGTGTGTGAGAGTGAGAAAGAGAAGGGGAAGAGAAGAAGGTGATGTGGAGGAGAAGGCAGAAGGGAAGAGTTCTTTGTTAACCTTGTGGTGGACAAAACCACTATGAGTGATGCTTCTTCCAGTCCCCTTATTACTCCCAGATCGACCCCCATCACCCTCATCAGCCCATCTGTCCTTCCACCCACTCATCATTAGTTATGATTATCGGATAATCAAAACTCACATTTACTGAGGGCTGACCAAGTGCCTGGCACTGCCTAACCCCAGTGCAGAAGATTAGGAAAGTTGGGGTATTTCTTGACTTCCCACCATACCTCCAGGCTGTTCTGCCAGCATGTTCCCCTTACAAAACCAGGTCACCCACTGACTGTCATCACCACCACCCCCTTCCTCTATGCGACCTACCAGCCCACAGAGTCCTCAGCCCAGACCTACCCCCAGTACGTGCATACATGGCTTATTCTTTGGTCCATCCTCACACTTCGTCCTGTTCTCAGGGTCACAGAGCTCCAGAGCAGGTCAAGGGCGTCCCAGCTTGCACTGCCTCAGCTGCAATCGATACTTTATCCACACCGTGCTCGAGCTGGTCCAAGGTAACCAAGGTAACATCAGGACCTCGTCATCCTTCAGAACTGCTCTGCCCCTGAGAGCTCAGATTCCCAACATCCCTCTCCCCTGTAATGACTTCACCTTTCATTTCCATTGTCCATCCACTCCATTTGAACTTGCTTCTTGATTTCTTGATGTTTTCCCTGCCAACCATCCACCCATGTCTCTCCTTCATTTGAACTGTTCTTTCTATTCAAAGTTCCCCGAGAACTTGCTCCTTCTATCACTGGCCATCTGCTTTGCATCCTTCCTCTCTTTCATTGGATTCACCCGTCTTTAGGATCTCTCCATTCTAAAAGTCCTTCACAAAGCACAGTGTTGCCTAACGCTCCTATTTTCTTTACCACCAAATATCAAGTTGAAATTCTGTCCACTCTGTTCATAGAGTAGTTTCTGTCCTAATTTATCCTCTGTGATTACATGGAGTGAAGTGACAGCTTTTTAAGGAACAGCTTTGGCAGGGCAAATGACAAAACTCATACACTAGTGTGGTAGGAATATAGGAACTCTGAGATGGGCTCGTTGCTTATAATCACCCAAGAGAGTTTTAAGAATAATAGGCTCAGGGCTTTAAGTTCACAGCTCGAGATATAGTCAGGGAAAATAATGTTCTCTTAAGAGAACATTTTATGATAGCCCTTAAAGAATATCTTATCTCTTATAGTTAATGAGTTGATGTGGCCAAAGATTGGATACAGCTTCTTCTCCTGTAGGTTGCTGATTTATAGTATAGATTGAATTCACAGTTTCATCAGCTTTCTGATGTGAAAGTTAAGGCAATGATTAGGAATGGCTAGAGTCCCCCAAATTAGAATGGGGATATTTAGGAGAATCCAGTTAATCTAAAAAACTTGATGCCCATAATTCCACCATATTTTCTCACCGGTAGGAACAACCCCTCCAGCCCTGTCTAAGCTGGCTGGTTCTGGCTGGCTTGGAGACCCTGTAACTAACTATTCCCCTCCTCTACAGCCCAACACATTCCCTGCCCCTGCCCCTCCCCCAACACCCTCCTCCCTACCCGTATCCCCCCCCAACCCCCACCCCAGATCTGTGGTTAAATACACTCTCAGGGCAATCATGAATCCAATTATAAAGTTGAAACTAGTAGGTGCTTCAATGCCCAAATGCAGAAGTATGCATCAGTGTCACCTGTAATCTGGGGAATAGTCCTAAGAACAGGTTCTACCCATGCTAGAGAAGAGAGAAAAGAAAAGAATTTTAACTTGGTGATTTTGCAGCTGGTGTGCCCACTCCAACATCTGATAAAAGTCCTATTGTCATATCAGTTGGTAAACTGAAGACTGGACTTGATGACGATCAAGTGAAATTAAGATGCCAAAAAGTTCTTCAATATACCATAGGAGAAATCCAGGGATTTAAAGGGCTAGATATGTTGCTATAGATTCATCACGTGACTGATTTGTCCATGATGTGACCACATCCACTGATAGCACCCAGGACCTCCTCTTCACCAAGACATTGACGCGGACAGCACCAGCGCTCTTCAGCACTCCAGCCCTCTGGATACTGGGGTGATGATGGAAGATACTGCCAGTGAAATGTACTCCTGGGTTTCATTGCTGGTTTTTAAGATTTACTTATGCATACAAGAACTGGGGTACAGGCCAGAGGTGCAGGGGGTGAGAGGATTCACCAGAGCCAGGATGGAGAGCAGAACAGTAAGAATGACTGAAATACACTGCTGAAGGGAGCAGCGGATGAGACAGGAAAGGTCTGCTGTGCCATGTGGGTCACCTCCCTGGCCAGGGACCCAACTCGTGGTGCAGTGACTATGGATAGCTTCACAGTGCTGCACTTTAACCCCTTGTACCACTAGGGAGGGTCTGTTCCTGAGTTTTACTGGGGATTACGAGATCCCAGGATTGGCTGTTCAGGGACACTTGGGGACATAAGCACAGTGGACACAGAAGGTAGCAGGACCAGAATGAGCCAGAATAGCTGACACACAAGGGTCTCTGGTGATGCCTAATTGATCGTGGACACCACGGGCAACATACAAAGTTCTACTGGACCTATAGAATAAAAAGAAAGAAAATCTAGAAAGCTGACAAAGTCTCAGGACCTCAGAGGGTCATAGGTTCTCACTAAATTCCCAGACTCAAGTGGGAGAGTAGAAAAACTGCGTACTCGGTACCAAATGCCATTGCAAATTTATATTGTTAATCTTCCACCCAATTTTCCCCAAGGGATCTGGTCATTTAGTAGCGTGAGCATGTACTGTGGAAAGAGAACTAGACTTTTCAGGGCTTATTACCAGCTCTGGGCTAATGTTAATTTCTGGTCCTGCATTGAATGGGAATTAATGGGAGTCAGGGAAGAAGTGGAGTTTGGCCAAATGGATTCAGAGTCACTCTGTGGTTATGTCACCAGGTCCAGAATGTAGCTGGGATATATATGCTTGGGGATGTCCTGACTGGCCAGTGGGTCAAGGTCTGAGATGACAGAAGGACGAAGTGAAAACTCCTGCTAAAGCCTCCCGAGTGAACTAGCAGTACCGAAGCTAACGCCACAGAACACCACATTTCTAGGAGAATCACAGACACAGTGTCAGCACAGAAACCTGACAGACTCAAGGCCAGTGACCCAGTCGTGTGTCGGATCAGTTTGTAGTGAGGGCCAGAGGTTCTCAGAGATAATAATAATCTCGTAGAATTATGAGATTGTTAACTTTATTGTACAACTTCTCTGTCAGATATATCCTTCAGTAGCTTGATACTGGCCACTATTTAAAACATGGAAACTGGCAAACAGAACAAATTAGGGATTGTTTTTTTCTTCCTGGGAACCAGTTTATCAACAACCACTGGTGACCCCTATTCTTGTCTCATTTAACTTAGCTGTTTGGAGAAGATGTAACTTGAACTTGGAGCATGATGCCCGATTGTGACTTCAGTTGTCATTGTTGTTCTAGAGCTGGTCTATTTACTATATTACACCAAGCCATCTTCTGATGCCTACTATGGTTGAGTGGGTGGATGGATAGATGGACAGATGGATGGATGTATGGATAGATAGATGGACAGATGGATGGATGGAGAGATGGATGGATGAGGAATGTATGGTATACACAATATCTAGGATGTGGAAACAACCTAAATGTCTCTTGACAGATGAATGGATGAAGAAAATATGATGTGTGTGTGTATCTAGAGCTACATCTACATCTACAAACCTTTGATATGAGATGATCGATATAGGTAGAGGATAGGTAAATAAAAAGGTAGATATTAGATATAGAAAAATACATAGAGAGAGAGAGAGACAGATAAAATGAAATACTATTTAACCATTTAAAAGTAAAAACAAATTCCAAGTTCACCCTGACAACATGGATAAACATGGAGGCCATTAAACTAAGTGAAATTAGTTAGGCAGGAAAGACAAATACTGTGTGACCTCAATTCTGTGTATCCATATTACATGGTTTTTGCATGTTAGGCTTTTACAAGTTCAATCGTTCCCTTAGGGCCAAAACCACCCACCTCACAGTGGCCAGCACAGAGTAAACACCTGGTGCATGTTTGATGGATACACAAGTTCCGTTGAATTGTATGTGGTAGTTGTTTTGGATTGAATTTGGTCCCCTAAAAACTGTACCTCAGAAGGTGACTTTATCTGGAGGCAGGACCTTTAAGAGTAGTCAAGATAAAATGAGGTCATTAGGATAAGCCAGTATGACCGGTGTTTATTTACAGGGGAAACTTGGGAACATAGAAAGACACACATAAAGGGAAACAATATAACAGACAAAAGTGGAAGATGATGGTCTACAAGCCCAGATCCTTCCCTCAGCCTCAGAAAGAACCCACACTTCTGATACCTTGAGGTTTCTAGGCTTCAGAACTGTGAGACTTAAGTTTCTGTTATTTAAATCACCCAGTCTGTGATGAAATTCTGGAGAAATAATACAGTTATATTTCCTGTGCCTGTTAAGTCATTTTCTTTCTTTGAATCTCTAGCCATAAGGCAGTAATTCCTATTTTGTTTCTGGAGCCTGTAAGGTTGGTTTCTTTACTTTTTTAAATATTTATTTACTTATATATAAATAAGCATACAAAACTGTGGTACAGGCCAGAGGTGCAGGGGCAGTGAGAGGATTCACCAGAGACAGAGGGTGGGGCAGAACAGGTGGATCTACTGAAATACACTGCTGAGGGGTGCAGCAGGCGGGTCAGGAGAGGTCTGTTGTACCATGTGGGTGACCTCCCTGGCCGGGGATGGAACTCATACTGCAGTGGCTGGGTAACTTCATAGTGCTGCGCTTTAGCCCATTTTGCCACCAGGGAGGGCATGGTTTCTCTAGTATATCTCTCAGTTTCTCACGCGCACTCTCTCTCTCTCATCACACACACCCCACACTCCTGCTCCCCCCGCGCCCCCACTAAGGTTACAATCTTTGTACTTCCATGAGCTCCGCCTTTTCCTCCAGGTATTTCCACCTTACCAACAAGTTCTATCTTGCTGGTCAGAATTAGGTGCCAAATAACAGTTCCCTGACTGGCTTTCTCTGTCTGAGACTATCAGGTGAAGAATTTAATCACCTACAATGTTTATGACAGAACAAGACACCCATGAATCCAGCTGAAATCCTGCTTGTCAGCTAGATTCAGGATTTCCTAGACAGGAAAGTATCTCGACCCTGGGGGCCAAGAAGCCTCCTTTGTTCCTCCTTTCAGGCCCACCAGCAGAATCATCACCCCTGGAGTTCCCACCTGTTTTGTCCCAACTTCTATGACCAGCCGCAAGACAGGAGGCAGAAAGCAAGCAGACTTATTGCTCCAGGACAGCAGCTGAGACGGAGCCCCTAGAGGGGGGTCCCCAGCTACTGCCCACACAATAACAGGGAAGGGTCTCCTATATAGGTCCGAAGCTCAGATTTCAAAGGGGTGACTCATGGCTGTGTCCTTGATGTGAGGCCCAGTTCATTATCACCTTCAGCTAGTCCCACCCTGGATGCAAGGTCAATTTATTATCACCTTATCAAGCTTGGAGCAAGGCTCAATTCATTACCGCACTAATTCAGTTCTTGTCAGTAACTCTTTGGTCACTCCCAACACCCACCCACACTCAGGACCTCAGATCACGCTACTCTCTTGCTCAAAAATGTGAATGCTTCTCCTAAATTTACTTCCACAACCTCCCCCTTTTCCTCCCGAGGCCTAGCCAAATCTCCACCTGTTGTGGAGATGTCTCTCCTAGAGTCACTTTCAGCCTCAGAATTCATACACTCCCTTCTGCATACAAAGCTCTTCTCCTGCCCCTTGTCTCTTAGCACCACTTCCTCGAAGAGCTTGCTGATGCTCCCTCCTTAGTTGCCTGCCGCCTCTAGACACTCTCAGAGAAACTTGTAGTTACCTTGCCAAGGGTTTTTCCTACTTTCTGTCTGGACATGTGTATCTCTACAATCAGTGTCTTTTCTCCTCTTACTAGATTAGAAAGTCGCAAAGTTGGGTATTTTCTGTTTTACCCACCTCTGACTCCTCAGGCCCAAAAGTAGTGTGTGACATACCACAGATAGATACTCAGGACAGTTAGGTTATTGTGCTGGCTGACTTGGCAGAAGGTGGGTGTATTCTCACACAGGATAACTGAGACCTTAGTAAAGGGGCTGGTGAAATAGTGTGGCAGAGTTAAAGAAAAACCAGCAAGGAGCGGAGCTAACAATTATGGGGAGCTGTTACCATTCCAAGGCCCAGAAGGGAGCAGTACTAGCCAGAATTCCCCTAGGCAATCGCCACCTAACAAAAGCTGAGGTCAGTCCTCCCTGGTGGTGCAATGGGTTAAAGCACAGCACTATGAAGCTACCCAGCCACTGCAGTATGAGATTGATCACCGGCCAGGGAGCTGACCCACAGGGCACAGCAGACCTCTCCTGACCGGCCTGCTGCTCCCCTCAGCAGTGTATTTCAGTCAATCTGCCTGCTCTGCTCCCCACTCTGTCTCTGGTGAATGCTCTCACTGCTCCTGCACCTCTGGCCTATACCCCAATTCTGTAGGATAAATAAATACATCTTTTAAAAAAAAAAACTATGTGCAGGTGCAAGAGATGCACTTTTTTTTTTTTTTTATTTATTTATTTGTACGTACATACAGAACTGGGGTACAGGCCAGAGGCTCAGGGGCGGTGAGAGGCTTCACCAGAGACAGAGTGGGGAGCAGAACAGGCAGATCATCAAAGTACACTGCTGAGGGGAGCAGCGGGCGGGTCAGGAGAGGTCTGCCACGCCATGTGGTCACCTCCGGGGCAGGCGGGAATCGAACTCATGCGAAAGTGGCTTCAGCTTCTCAGTGCAGTGCTTTAACCCGCTGCGCCACCAGGGAGGGCCGAGATGCACTTTTTTTTGAGCTCCCACCTCACCTCCTGTGATCCTTGTGACTCTCTAGGACATCCCAGTTATAGTCCATTGAATTCCATAAAATTCCATGGAAAAGGAGCTATTAGTTACTCCCTGTCACCTCCCTGGGGCTCAAGCCCACAGGATGCTTCCGTCTCAGACATATGGGCCAACCCAATTCTTTCCCTGGTCTCCCCTAGGCACTCACAGATCTCTGAGGATCTGGCTTCTCATACCTGTCTCAATTTCTGGCTCCCTTTTGCCATTCCCAGGCCAGGCCAACTGACCTTCCTCTCACCTGACCTTGGAGCTTGGTGCCTTCAGCGTGAGATCAACAATCCTGACGTGAAGCCCTCCTTAGCTGAGTGTTAACATTTCCTTTTACAAACTGTCAAGAAGCTCTAAACTGTTGTTAGAGAACTCATTTCTGGGACCCGATCTCCTCCATCTTCCTCAGTGGCAGCTTCATTTCCCTCCCAGCTTTGAAAGATGGTGTCCTTCTCCTCCATGCCCTTCCCTGCTGGATCAGCGGAGAAGACTGGGTGTGGGGACAGTGGGGTCGCCTTGCTGCCCTGCTCAGACTGCTGTAATAGAGGACGGTGTGTCTGGGAGCCTGCAGAGTGTTGCCTCCTATTAATAACAGCTGTCCTCACAGCAGACTAGTGGACAAATGGGCCCCCTCAGCAGGAAGCTCCTGGGCCCAGGCTGAGGGCTTTGGGGGTGCCGGGAATGTAGGGCAGGGAGGGCACCAGGTAAGAATGGCTCCCCTGCTCTTCGTCTCACCCAGGAACTCCCTAAGGTCCCTCTTAACCCCGCCCTCCTGCCTGCTGGGTTTCCGATCCTTTTACTGGGATAATTTTTTCCCTTCCCCTCTAGATATTTTAAACATTAAAAAGAAAAGGCTAAATCTCAAAATCCAACACAATAAAAAGCAAAGACAGGAGGAAAAATAACAAGGGATAAAAGCTCTCGATCCAAGCCACCGACTAGAGCTGGCTCTGACGTCCTTGGGCGCCGGCAGCGGTTAACCCTCCGCTGCCCGGGGACGCTGCTGCCCTCGGCAGGCGCGCGCCGCCCCGCCCGCTCGCAGCCGCGGGCCTGGGGGCCGCAGAGGGAGGGGCTGAGCGCTCCCGCGGCCGAGCTGGCACGAGTTCACCTCCACCCCCAACCCCGGCCCTACCAAATCTTTTGTCTAGGCACCTGCTTACTACACCAGGGACGGAACCGAAGCCCGGGCTCGACTGCTTTGGGGGGCGCGAAAGCACCCGCTTCTGAGCTCCGCCCATCACCCGCTTCTCTCTCTCACACAGGCGCTCCCGCCGGCGAGAGTCTGGACGCTTTCTGCATCCCATCTTGGTGCCATTAACCACAGCTTTTGTTGTTGAGTGGGCAGGAGGCAAGTGGACAAAGGACCCCAGATGGCTTAAGCCACGCCCCTCACCTCCCCTGTGAGCCCGACGCGAGGCGCCTCTATGGGAGAGAAAGCATTTCTCTCCATTTTAAAACAAAATTTAAAGGGAGTTTGGTTTGAGATTGCCGACCCCCAGGAACGGACTGAGAAATCCAGATGACCGACCAGGTTAAGCAACTGACAAAACCTTACTGGAAGAGGTTATATCCCTACCCCCACCCCCACCTCGCCCCCCGCCCGCTCGCCACCAGAGGCACCCCGCGGGTCTCACACACCCGTCTGGAGCCAGTTGTTTCCGGAATTGCAGCAAACTCTGGGGTGAAGCTTAAGGAAGCCACTCGCAGGATGGAGGGAAAGCCATCTTTATGGGACTGTGGATGGAAGGAAGCTTTGCTCTGTCTTGACGGGGCTGAAATTGTTATTTGAGAAAGGATGGGAAGGACCTTTTCTGCCCACAGGGGGTGACCCACATGGCACAGCAGATCTGTCCTGACCCACCACCCACTCAGCAGTGCATTTCAGTCAGTCTGCCTGTTCTACTCTGTCTCTAGTGAGTTCTCTCACCCTCTGCACCTCTGGCCTGTACCCCAGTTCTTTTATGCATAAATAAGTAAATAAATCTTTTTTTAAAAGTTTTGGAAGTAGTGAAGATGCTTGCACAAAATTGTGAAAGTTCTTCATGCCACTGAATTATACACCTTAAAATGGCTAAGTGATAAATCTTATGCTATATATATTTTACCATGAGAAGATTCAAATATACCTGTGATATTATGATTTATAATAAGGAATACATATTCAGTCCACTGGCATAAAGCTCCTGAAACCCTTGGAATTTCTTAAGTGATAAGAGCGATAAAGGTTAAAGGATCTATTGTGATTCATAGTAAGCCCCTTTCACCACACCTGAGTTTGTAAAGGAAGTGACTTTTTGGAGAGCCCCTCTTGGTGGGGCTGGTTGCCAGGGAAACCAATCACGTGATTACAGAGTTGGGCCTTCCAGTCCCAGACCTGACCTCTGGGGAGAGAGAGGGGATGGAGGTTGAGTTAATTGCCAAAGGTCAATGATTTAATTCATTGTGCTCTGTAGAGCCCTTCATAAACCTGCAATAGTATAGGACTCTGGGAGTGTCCAGGATGCTGAGCATATGTTGGTGCCAGGAGAAGGCAGCCCTGCAGAGGGCAGGGAAGTGCCTAGATCCTCCTTGCACTTGCCCATGCATCTCTCATATCTGACACTTCCTGAGTGGAAACGTTCATAGCCACGTTAGTGGGCAAACTGAGGGGTAACCTAGGACCCCAAAACTTGCACTTCCTAAAGGAATCCTGCCATCTGCCACAGAAAAACAAAGCATACTCTTAGTGTGAGAGATTTTTAATAGAATGATTATGCATAGAGTGGAAAAAGGAGAATGGATAGAGGTTCCCAGTACAACACCGGAAATTACCCATCCCCTCGTGGGTAAATGTCCAGCTTAGCAGGGTTAACTGAGATGAGGCTGCTGAGGCATGAGATCTTGCCACGGTTCTAAGGCACCTTCTGGCAGGGAAACAAATGAGCCAGGCAAGACTGGGGATAAAAAGAGGAAAATCAAAGTAAACAGCCACCACTGTCAGTCTCACCCACGTGTCTCTCCCAAGTTTCTCTACATGTCTCTCCACCACATATTTCCTTCCATACACCCCAAGTCCCTGGTGCAAGTCCCACGCTGGGAAGCAAGCAAGCCCTTTACTTGTCTCTCTGCTCCACGTGTCTCTCCAAGTCTTCTCTATTCCCCAAGTCACTCAACTCCACCCTTCATTAGAGAGAATCTAATGAACATAGAATCTGCCTTTTTTTTAAAAAAAAAAGATTTATTTATTTGTGCATACAGAACTGGGGTACAGGCCAGAGGCTCCGGGGCGGTGAGAGGCTTCACCAGAGACAGAGTGGGGAACAGAACAGGTAGATCCACGAAGTACACTGCTGAGGGGAGCAGCGGGTGGGCCAGGAGAGGTCTGCCACACCATGTGGTCACCTCCGGGGCAGGTGGGGATTGAACTCATGCGGAAGTGGCTTTAGATTCTCAGTGCTGTGCTTTAACCCGTTGCGCCACCAGAGAGGGCCGAATCTGCCATTTTTTATGGAGATTTTTCTCTGTAACAGCTGGAAGGTTAGAAGCCCCGGTGCCAACCTGGACCAGCAGATGAAGGCTGAAGGGGCAGCTGTCTTGTGGACTGACCTCTTAGCCTCTAGGGTCTGTGCTGACTATACAGTTAGTGCCAGAACTGAGCTGAGTTGTAGGACACTTAGCTGATGCTCAGAGAGCTGGGTAATTGCTGGGTGAGGGGAAAAACACACACATTTGGTGTGACAAGTATTCAGTGAACAGTGAGTAAAAGAAACAAGTGTTTCCCTGTCAATGTTTAAAATAGGACCCCTTGAAGTCCAGCTTAGTATTCCAGCATTCCTAGCATGAGTCACAGGGCTTAGCAAGCAGTAGGTGTGCAGCGCCTATTTAATGAATGATGAGTGCCAGGGTCAGATCTCTGTCCTACACAAGCACAGGCTCTCAGAATGAGGAGGGATTTCATCGGGGATCAGGTCATCCTAAAGGAGATCTCATTAGAGTTAGCCTCCCACCCGCTATTCAAACCTGCTACAACAGGTGGTAATTTCCAAACATGCAGCAACCAGGTGAACCCCAGAGTGAGAGGAGGCCCTAGAAGAGTGTAGAAGATACACCTGCTTGTCAAATAGGCTGTACCTTAAGGAACAGGCACAGCCCAGCTCCATTATCGATACGCAGGATTACAGACTCACTGTTTCCAGATCTTCCAACACTATTACAACAAAACCCAAAAGCTTCACATCTACATTGCTTACCAAAAAAATCTCCTGATCTTTTGGTGAGTCATTGGGATTTTTGAAAAATACATCTCAGCCCAAGCAAATGTTTTTGCAGGTGAGATTCAGCCCATAGACAACTCTTTTGCAAAATCTTTTCAAATTCAAGAACTTCCTCTACCATCTATCTGGATGGGTATTTGGGATTTGTCTGCATACTTCCAATGCAGGGGAGCTCATTGCTTGCTGATTTATTAATAAATTCGAATTGTTTGGAAGATCTTGTCTGAAATAAAAATCTACCTCCATGTAACCTTTGCTCACTCTATTCCTACTACCACCCACATGCCCTTACCACCTTAGACAAGTCAACAGCTACACCCCACTGGGGTCAGTACTGTTATCCCCTTTAGAGTTTGACTTCTTTGAGAACAGCAGCTGAGGCTTGCATCTCAGTGACAGCCAACATTTATTGAGCCCATATGTGCCAAACAGTATTCTCAGCGCTTTCCATGGCTAACTCGTTTACCCCTTATGGGAACCTTGTAGGAGAGTTACTATTATAACCACGTTTTATAGACAAAGAGAGAGTGTGAACAAGGGAAGCTTAATAAGTTGTCCAAGGTCACATTCCTAATAAGTGGCAGAGCCAGACAGGGAACAAGGACAGCCTGGCTCCAAAGGCGATGCTCACTCCAAACTGTATGCTCACTGGACCAATCACGCTCATTCGATCACCCTGGATATCAAACAGCAATAGTTCTTTCTTCTGAAACCACAAAGCAAACAGGTCTTCATGACACCAACACTGGAGATGGATTCCACCATATGCAAAGATGTAAAAGATTAGAAAGGGGAAAGGGTGGACTTTACGCATGGAGAATCAAGTTAGACACTAAGCAGAACTTCCTAAGCTTGAGGACTTCGAGTCACTATACTACAGAATATAGAGTTGTGCTTTCTTTCTTGGAGGTGTATTTTTAAAAGTAAAGTTAAAAAAAATAATAATAATAAGAGCAGGCCCTCCCTGGTGGCGCAGGGGGTTAAAGCACAGCACTAAGCAGCCTAAGCCACTTCCGCATGAGTTCGATCCCCGTCTGCCCTGAGGAGATCCACATGGTATGGCAGACCTCTCCTGACCGCCCGCTGCTCCCCTCAGCAGTGTACTTCATCGATCTGCCTGTTCTGCACCCGTCTCTGTCTCTGGTGAATCCTCTCACACCCTGCATGTCTGGCCTGTACCCCACTTCTTGTATACATAAGTAAATCCTTAAAAATCCTTAAAAAGGAACAAAAAAGAATAGAAGGGTCTCCCTGGTGGCCTACAGGTTAAGCCCCAGCACTGTCATCACAACAGCCTGAGTATGATCCCCAGCCAGGGAGCTGACCCACACGGCCCAGTAGACCTCTCCTGTCTCACTTGCTGCTCCCCTCAGCAGTGTATTTCATTAGATCCATCTATTCTGCTCCCCACTCTGTCTCTGGTGAATCCTCTCTCCCCCTGCATCACTGGCCTACACCCCAGCTCTTCTATGCAAAAATAAATAAGTAAACATTTAAAGAAAAAAAGAAAGAAGAGGGAGATGAAGTTTTTTGGGTGTCTCTGAAACTGCCCAGAAGCAAAGACAAGTCTAGTGAAGAAATATGCCTGGTGAGAAGCTTGCCTTCTTCTAACAGGTGCCACTCCTAGGGAGAGGACCAGCATCTGCAGAACTGAATTCTTCTGGGTGGAGGGGCCTACTCTGGTCTCAAGCCCCAGTGGATCCCAGATTGAGGACACTGGAAGTACACAGATGAAAGATTCACAGGTGACACCTGTCTTCTAAAATACAACCATGTTAGTCAGTTAGTGACATAGGATACCCAGGGTTGGAGTAGTTGGAGTATCTTGGAAGGGGAAAAGGCTCAAGAAGCAATCTCTTCTTATCAAGTGGCCGGCACACAAGAACATCTTCTACAACATTGCAGACAGGTGGGCATTCATGGCTTATTGACACCCAAACTCCCCACAATCTCCAAGACAGGTGAAGCTAATCACAGAGTTGGTGCAAGAAAACCTGGAAGACCAGGTGCAGGGGAAGGGAAGTTGGGGAGGAGGTAGACCCCCCATGGGTGCTTTTCCCAGCAGAAGCTTTTCATGCATTTTCACATGAACACGGGCCTGTGTGAACAAAGGCACAAGGATGGGGTTCAGAACAGCCCATTCTAGTCCTATTGCTGATCTCACTTTGGGGGACATGTGGTAAGCCTGATTATTTTTTAGGATATTTCTCTGCCCCACTGGTGTTGGGTGATCTGTGATGGCTGTGGCCAAAGGAATGTGGGTGGAGCTAACAGTCTGCCAGTTGTGAGTCCAGGTCTTAAAAAGTGGGCTGTGTTTCTGCTCCCTCCCATGCACTCCTGCATTCACCCTGAAGCCCGTGCCCCAGGTGGCTCCTATTTCTAGGAGGATGAGAGAAAATAGATTAGACTTGAATCTAGCCCACACCCTGGGACCAGACTTAGTCAACCAGTGGCCTGAAGCAGGAATTCCTCAGCCATCCCACAAAGTCATGGGTAAGAAAAAGAAAAACAGTGCTAATTATGGCCAGCCATTGAGTTTGGGGGTGGGCTGTTATAAAGCATTACTGTAACAATAACTAGCTAATGCTGACTACTGTCAGTGAACTGGATATTTACATAAATCCTTCAAGGTGGTAGCAGATGACAAAATTAACTCAAAGAGTAAGGTGCTGCAAGACTGCCTTCAGGAGTATGAGGAATTCTGGGGCATGTAGTCTGGAGGGTAGAGGGCTTTCTGAATGATATCTCCAATTTCTTTTTTTTTCGAAAGATGTATTTATGTATGCATAGAGAACTGGGGTACAGGCCAGAGGTGCAGGGGTGGTGAGAAGATTCACCAGAGACAGAGTGGGGGGCAGAAGGTAGATGGATGAAGTACACCGCTGAGGGGAGACAGAAGTCTGCTGTGCCACGTGGGATCAAACTCACACCAAAGCCTCTGTGGCCAGCTTCACAGAGCTGCGCTTTTTAACCCTTTGCACCACCAGGGAGGGCCAATATACCCTCCACTTTCTAACGCTGAAATTCAGTGGATTCCTACAGCACAAGAGGGACCCAAGGAAACTGAGTCATCTGCTCAGACTTCTCTCTGGGGGTACGTGGAACTTGTTGGCAAGACAGTTTTAAAGAGTCTACCAGGTCAGCTATTAGGTAAGGGTTACCTCTGGAACCTGCACCTGTCAACACCCAGCTCAGTTATCCATCCAGGTTGCATCTGTGGAACTTGTTGGCAAGATAGTTTTAAAGAGTCTACCAGGTCAGCTATTAGGTAAGGGTTACCTCTGGAACCTGCACCTGTCAACACCCAGCTCAGTTATCCATCCAGGTTGCATCTCTCCAGGGGAAATTTCAGCCAGGCAACTGCCTCTTGGAAGAGAGGGCCCAGGTCTGTGTCTCAGGTCTGCACCCCAATAAACGCCTGGCTAGGGGAGAATTCACACAACTCTCACCCTCAGAGAAAGGAGTAAGCCCACAACCTCCAGAGTAGGATGTGACCAACTGGGAGGGCAGAATCTGATTTGAGTCTCTTGCTTTCATAATATTTGTTTTCTCACCTTCCCTCTCTCCATGTGTCCAACACACTCCACCTTATCTAGATCCTGCGTCAGAAGCACTGTATCCCCCAGGAGAAAGCCCCCCTCCTTGACCAGTTACCAAGGGCAGCAACGTGGTCTTCTGAGGTCTGAGCAGAACCAAGTCACAATATTTACCCTGGGGGTGGACACACGTGCTGGTGATCAACACTGAGGGGTGGGTTTGGAAGGGAACTGGCGGTTCAGCTCCATCAACTGCCGCACAGTTCCTGTTTGTTTTTCCACTGCCCTGTTCCAACACAGTGACCACCGCTCAAGGGGCCATGCGACACTATCTGTGTTGCCCCACTGTCCTCAACATTCCCCTCTGCTGCCAGCACCCATGTGGTGTCCTGAGAGAGGGTCTGGAAGTCCAGAGGAAACGATGGCCACCTTCACTGTCCGACCAGGTGCCCGATGGAGACCGGAGCAATGTCCTGTGCAATGGACAGGGGCACAAGGGCTGGGCCTGGGAGTGACCTGACCTTGGGGAAAGGAGGCAGGTAAGTGGGGTACCTGGCAGCTCAGCCGCCTGAGGGTGGACAAGTTCAGGGGGCAAAGCTAGGAGCTAAACAGCCCCCGGCCCCCATCCCCAAGTGTACGCTGCGGAATTCTGCCAGCACGAAGCAGAGTCACGAGCGGAGCCAGAGCAGCGGAGCGGGCAGGACATCATCAGCGCCTGGAGAGCACGCGCGCGTGGGCGGATGGGGCGGGGGTCCTCGAATCCTACTGCACCCTTCGCCTCTGCCGCCAGCTCCATTCCGCATCCTTCCCCCCTCCCGGCCCCCCCAAATCTAAGAACTATTCGGAGACTCCGGGAGAGTCTTTGGAGGGAGTGGGGGAGGGGGCTTCCTAGGGCGGCGGACCGCCCGCCGCCCGCGCCGCCTCCCCCTTCCCTCTCCTG